>NW_024884142.1:52711820-52782836 GCF_019232065.1 Centrocercus urophasianus | reverse complement strand
TTCTGTGATTTTGTGAAAATATGAATAGTTATCATTTTTAATCTAATACTGGAAAGCTAAGAGTGCATTTTATAAACTCCTTGAACACATATGAAGAAGTCTTTGATTAAAAACTAGTCAAATATAATACAAGTTGGCCTAAGACATTGAGGGTATTTCAGTGGTTTTGATGGTTAGGATCAATAGGCATCTAAGGAATACAAAGCAGTGCATTTGGGATAAGCAAGAAAAGTGGGTCCTGTTTAAAACCAACCCAGAAAATATGCTATATTAGAAGTGAATAGACACTTCTGTTCCGGTTAAATGATTGCTTCTTTTAAGCATTCTGCCAGGGCAATAGATATAGTCTTGTGTCTAATCCTGACCACATTACATTGATGTATTGTTTTGAAAATACACCGTGTCATGTACCCAGCAGTATTCCAAACAGCAGATTTTTGATAAAAATCACCGTTACAGAAAGCAGTTTCCCTTATTAAGCACCAGTGTTGTAAATCTGTTTTCTTCCAATGGGGAATTATTGATTGAAACGCATATGAAATCTAACACACGTAAAACAAGACAAAAAGAGCATTACCAGTGAGGTGTGGGAGCACCTCTTCCCTGTACTCATTCCAGACCTCACCATCTTCCACCCTGGAAAACACTAGTTTTTTCAGAAACAGAGTGGGAACTGGCATTGTCTATTTGGTTTTAGCAACACTCATGCTGTGTCAGTCATTTGCCCATGACTTCCAGATTCTTTCTAACCAGTATGCATTTTTTCAGGACTTCATTTTGCTTGTGTTCTGTACCAATCTTCCTTTGTTACCTTACTATCTCCCCTTTTGCGTTTACATCCTTTCTTCATCTTTACCTATTTCTTTTCTTATGCTTTCTGGGTTTAGAAAAGCTATGAGATGCTACTGTGAAAAGAGTAAATTTTCACTTTGTCTGGGTGCTTGAACTAGTAAAACCCAAGCTCTAGATCTCTTGGAAAGTGACTCTTTTTAACTTCTAACAGTTGAAACTACAAGGCTAGCTGCTTCTTTTCCTTTTTCCTTTTTCCTTTTCTCTCTAGTTTTCATATATGAGTCACCATCCCTGGAAGTATTCATGGAACATTTAGATTTGATACCAGGGGACATGGTTTAGTGGTGAAATATTGGTGGTAGGTGGACTAAATGATCTTGAAGGTCTTTTTCAATCTTGATGATTCTATGTGAGAATTGGCTTTGGCTCTTTTTGTAGAAGGTGTGCTACCTTCTCAGAGTACCTGAGAGGAGACAGATGGAGCATACTTCCAAATATTAAGTATTATTTGTTTATTGATTGTTCCATCTGTATACCAGATGTACTTTAGAAGATCAGGGAGCATGGTATGTATGCCAGAGGTGGATGGATTTTGGTTTTTGTGATTTCTTTTTTTCCCCTTTCATGCTTAGGCCAAAGCACTGGGAAATAAGGCAAGTCTTTTAAAAAGAGGTAATTATATTATAGGTTACTTTGGAGAAAAGTTGTAGTTTGTGTTTATCCGCATACGGTTGAAAGAGCAGAGGTGATCAAAATACCAAATCTACAAATGATGTAAGTCTCAGAAGACAGAATAAAATTAAAGAGAGAAATTACTAGGAGAAAATACAAAGGGCTATCATTAGAAACCTAAATAAATGACCAAATATTTACACTTGGCATGATAACATTTCGAAAGGTAATGAAGAATGGTGGGTGATTTGAGCTTTCCTCCTTTATGATTGTGTCTGGCAGTTGTGTGGTTCCCAATATGTATTTTATATATGTATTTTTATATATAAATATATATATATACATACACATGCATAGTATGAATAATATACTTTTTCTTGTATGCTCCTACTGCCTACCAGAGAACATCCATTCTGAACAACTGCTGCAGCCTTTGAAAATGTCGCTATTATCGTGCATGCTGTCGATGGGATTTATTGTTCATTAGTCAACATTGATTACAGGAGGAAGCAGTGAAGTGAGCTATGTAACAATAGTTTAATTACTGCAAGCTATCTTAGGGCAATGATTGGATGTTTTCCTAATAAATCTTTTATTAACAAAATTAAGTATGTTCATTTTCTTTTTGAGAACAACATTAGTCTGTCAACTACCTAAGTTGACTGACATGGAAGAAGTTGACAACTGATTTTCTTAAAAATGCAGCCAAACAGCAAAACTTGATAGGATAGTACTTACATGATTGTGAGAATAAAACGTCAAGTATGCCTTGCATTTGCATGTCTGAACATTTGGTATAGATGTGCATGCGCATTATTATTTTGTTAATGGAGGCTGTTTGTTCACAGCATTGTATTGCTGCTTCACTTTGTGTTGTCTTGTAAAGATTAGCTCAATATCTAGAGTGCAACCTGGTATAAATCATTGATAGGTGTTTCCTGAATGTAAACTTAAGGCTAGAAGGCTCATTCTGGATTTCGTGGGGGGGGGCCCTCCGGCCCTTGAAGGCGTTTTGTTTTGGGTTTAAAGTATAAAAGTACTAGAGCTTGATAGTTTAAGGGATCCATTGTGTATTGTCCCTAGCAGATGTTCTTAAATAACATCAGCATGCATATAAATGTAAATTGCAATAAGCCCTTTGTTATTCACCCTTTTTGTTTTTTTAAATCATAAATGTATCTTCTGATTTCAAATTAATTGTAAAGACATTGTACAGGGAATTACTGTCTCACAGGTAAATGTTATGTACATTAAGTGATGCAAATAGATCCATGTTCGTGATTGCTATTACCAGTTGATGGCAAGTCTCATCAGTTTTTTTTTTTAGTACTAATGATTTTCTTAGGAATGATAACATCTAAGTTAGTGGAACCAAACATCTGAGCTAAGGATAAATTTTTAAGAATAAGCTATGAAGGACAAACACAAGATTTTTTTTATTAGTTACATTAAATTGTGAGGAATTCTGAACTGACTGTAAAGGATTTAATGCTGTGGTTATATTTGCGTTTTCCATGCATACGTGGTTCAGGCTGTGGGACTGAGCCGTTGTCTTACAAAAAAAATACTTTTTGTAATAAAAAAAAATCCTTATAGGAATTTTTAAAAACTAACTTTGTTTTCCTTAGCATTTCAAGGGAAAACAAATTCTGAAAATACCCTTTTGTCTTACACAATGCCAAGTCGAGAAGCCTGAATAGATGTGGTCACATCATGGCATCATAGTCCTACAAAGAGCTTTAATTGTCGTTATGGCAAATATATGCTGCAGATGTGTTAGTATCTCCACATAATTGCTCAGTGTGCATCTAGAACAATGGACCAGTGGTCCAATCTTGTCCCTCTACTATAAAAAAGAATTTCAATTAATGCTGGCCCAGTTACTTGAGATGGAATATGTGTATGATTGAACAGTGGGCTGATGGGTATTTGCCATCTTGGTCTCTGTGTTTTTAAGTGTTAAATATTTAGAAGCACAGTAAGCATTCTGTGAATGCCCTAGATTTGTGCATTTTCCATGTAGTGCTTTCAGTTGAATGAGTTGAGGGAATTAGAAAGTGAATTCTGACTTGAGCTCTGACTGACTGAAATATGCAATTAATGTGACCTAGATGATTTCATACCTGTAGATCTGCTGTCATGTTAAGCTTTAGAAAATATATGTTGGTATGCAGTGATTCAATTGAGCAAATACAAAAGGAAGCAGCTCATAAATGTGAGGGCTGTTCCAGAAGTAATGTTTCCTATTTTATTCTGTCGGCCCATGATATCAAGGCAGATGGAGGTGGTACAGCAGTAGATGTTGAACCTTCCTTCAGTACCCTATTATATATTGTTCCTATGCAACAGGTGGCAGTAGAGGGGCAGTCTGACAAATGGTGTCCAATGTAGAAGTGCTCGAGAAGCAAAGGTGCTGAACTGAATTCTTCCATGCAGAAAAAATGGCACCCACTGAGTGCCATTCACCTGACATCCATCAGCACTTGCTAGATGTTGGTGGAGACCAAGCAGTGGATGTGAGCATAGTGAGACAATGGGTGTGCATTTCAGCAGTGGCAACCATGACATAAAAGACAAATCATATTCTGAATGGCCATGCAGGTAAGTGCAGCACACAAGCTGTCGTTCGTGCTGACAGAAATGCATAATTAATAGTGGTGACTGTTGAAGGATAGCTGAGAAGTTGCTTTGTCAGTTAGTGTTATTGTGCTCTTTGTATCTGCAGTAGTTTCTATGGAAATAAAAAGGAGGCAGTACTTTTGGAGTGACCTACTTAATATGTATTTCTGAAATCACTGTGCATGCACAAAATGGAAGCTGCAAGCTGAAGGACCAGGCTGGCCTATAAATATTTTTTAATGCTTTTTGTTGTTGTTACTGTTCTTGTTAAGCTAGAAAGCTTTTATTGAGTGTTTTGAAAGAGAAACTTTCAAAGAGAAAGCTTTAGGTCAATTTGTATGTGTTTTCCTGGAGTGCAGGGATTCAAAGATAGAAGCTAAACATTTAAGGAGACCGCGTGCTGTGATGCAGTAAAGTAAAGGTTTGGCTCTTTGAGCAGCAAGTAACGTGCTTCCAGGTGGCTTTTAAAGCAAACGCTCTGCATCTGTACAGCCCCAACAGGCAACTGCTTTTTAAATCAGAAATGTTGTCATTTGTGTTTTTGTCTGTGATATCCAGCAGTTACTGCTTCTTAAGCAAGTTATGAGATGTAAATGTTCTAGAGAAAGGAACTGAGAGATGTGTCTGACGTAGGATGTAATTTGTGTGCTCTGTGACACCCATGTCACATATATTACTGGGTGAGTTTTAATGAGACAGCTGGGTTGTGCCAACAGTTCCCTGCTTCTAAAGTGTCTGAGCTTCCTCTGTTTTTTTTCCCTACTTGTGTGGTTCTTTCCTTTGTGCTCATTCACACATACATTAGTAACATTCAGCTGCTGGAAAGCCATTTTTACTCACTGAGCAACCAGTAAAGTAACTCCTTTTTGCCTTTTCTGCCAGTTCAGTCAGCTGACCTGGTTCAGCAACAGTTCGACACGGAAAGAAGGATGCAAGATGAGATGGGTGGAAGGGCTGCATCTGCCCACCTCTTTCATTATGGCTAAGCTGTAAGTTGGCTCAGGATTTCGTTATGGAAGTACTGGTCAACCTCAGCAATTACTACCCGAATTTCAAGTTACAGATCACTTGGGATAAATTGGTAATGTCACTATTGGTGGTTTGCTGACATCTCTTGAGGTTTGTTACATCTTTGATTTTTTTTTTTTATTTTCTTTGCAGCAGCACTTTTAGTCTTCATTTACTTGTCTCCTTTCTTCATTGATACATCACTTTATAAATTTCATGTGGTTTTTTGAGTCCTTTTTGTTTGTATCAGCTTTTGTTCTCAGATTCTGAAAGGTATATTGAAACTTTTCTTCAACAGAAAATCATCCTGTTTGAAGTCAGCCTGACTTCATGAACCAGCATCATTTCCCTCTCCCCCCTCCCCCATCCTGGTTTGGCCTACAGTGGTCTGGATCTGTGGAAGGAAAGCCATGAACACACAGGCAAGGGGTTGTTTTTCAGCAGTAGTTCTCTCTTGTAGGCTGTTGCAGCAGAGACACCATCCCACATGCTGAAGCAGATACTTGGCTTATTTTGCTTAAAATTGAGTGCAGGAGGATGATCTGTTACCTCATTGTACCTAGGTTACATTCATAGACAAACTCCATAGCTTTTAGCTTCCTCCCTTGTTGACAGTCCTGATATACTTTATATTAACAAGAGTTTGTAGTCACAATATTTTAATTCCTTTCATTTGCTGCAAATGTTTTTATATTAACCTTGGTGTGAGCGTAGGGTAAATATTAGCTGTACATATTAGCTGTCTAGATACCCTGTAAAATCAAACCAAAACCATAGTCATCACCTTCAAACAGTCTGTGATTCTTCTTAACGCTTACTGGTTGCATTTATGTTTGTTCTATATTTCAAGTTCACAAGGGCCAGAATTTTTAGTTTCTCTCAGCATCAGAATTCTTTAATTTCTCAGTGAAGGTGAATATTGATTTTGCTGCCAACATTGCCCAGACCAAGTGAAGACATTGGACAAAGCTTCCTTTTCCAGGTTGTTGATCGTTCAGTTTGCAGCTGATGAGATCTTTGATATCTTGTTATTTCTTCATTAAAACTTATTCAATTAGGACTTTTTTGCAAGGAAGAGGAAACAGCTCTGGTCCGAAGAGAGTTTATACTTCAGTCAACAGCGCTAGGAGTTTCAGCTTAGTATGTGACTGTTTTTGCTGGAACTGACTGTTTTCTAATCCCTTGCTATTTAAGATGCTGCTTTGTGGCATTATAGCATAAATGTCACAACCTCTTATTTTATGACTGTCTGGGAAAAATGAGGCCCAGTTTATTCATAACTCACATAAACCCTCTAAAACTTATCTTGTTGGGTTGGGTTTTTTTTGTTTTGGTTTTGGTTTTTTTTTTAGCCTAGCTTTAAATTTGACACTGTAGTGGGTTTTTCCAACTAGTCTTTTCAGTCTGTTTCTGCTTTTTAAATGTGCCGGGTAGTTACTTGGCTTCACAATGGTTGGTACGGTATTTCCCGAGAAAGCATATCCTTTCAGCTTACACAGAAATTCTGAAGACAGAAAGGGAGAGGAGGAGCAAGTAACAGGCAGTCTCTATTAGGGAATGGGCTGATGTTTGTATGTATTTGTGCGTGCCTGTAGATAAGTGTGTTTATTTGTATTTGTGCCTGCATTTATCTGAATTTACCAAATTTGTGTCCACATTGGTCTAAATAGTGTTTTTAAGCTTTGAAAATGAGCTTAATATTGGTAGAATTTGATTCCTGCTTTGCGAGCATAGAATAGAATGAATGTGTTTGCATGGAATTCACTTTCCAAAGACATGTCGTGATTTTACATTTTTTTATTTCTGAAGCATTGGGGTACAAAAGTACCCTAGTTATGCTTTTTAGAAGTCTGTATAACTGTATTATTCTTTGTGGTATTATTTGCTATGTGTTATGTTAGGTACCCATAAAATGATAATAGTATTTTTCAGACCATAAGGACTCATTCACAAGCACAAATGTGAAAATCAGCATTGTTCAAATGCTGATGCTACTTATTCAGACAAGTAGCTACTTGTTCTGGGAGGTAATATTGCCCACTCTTTTAGATACTGGAAGTATTTCACTCTTGGTATACTTAGTAATCTCTCTAAATGAAAGCGTTCCTGAAATTTTATCATAAGGAATTCACTAACTTCACCTTTAATAGCTCCACTTGAAACAGATTTATGGCAGAAACATGTGGTCCAAACAGCTGCCACGCAAAAGCATTAAAGCAAACAAACAAACAAAAAAACCCTGCAACTCTGGTGAACTCAGAAATCTGTTTTGCATGATGCTTTGATTATTTTTTTATCTTCCCCTTTAATGGAGATAATCCGAAATACATCCTTCAAGGAAAACCTCTCACGTAGATATTCAACACAAAGACACAGTTAAAATAAACAGGTATGTTTGAACAGATGTGCCTTTTTAACATAGAGCTTAAGGACTTCAAATTTATAGCTTAACTTCCCAGGGCAATTCCAATTAGTTTATCATATGTCAGCAGAGCCACGAAAGTCACAGAGAACAAAACAGGATTTTGATGAAAATTGCAGACCGAGTCAGTGGATGTGAGAGCATCTGCCTTGTGTTATGAGCTTGGATTTTATTAGAAATTGAAAATTCTATCGTTATGTTGGCATAATCTCTCCAGTTCCAAAAGGCCATTTAGTTTTCTGACAGTTGCTCTGTTTCCATTACCCGTGTTTTGGGACAAGGAGGCTCCTTGCTGCGCGGGGCTGCAGAGCTCACTGATTCAACTGCCGTTTTCCATCATGGGGTTTTTCTTTGGGACTCTGGTTACTGAACTGCTCTGGACTCTTCCTGTCCCATTAATGCTCTAATTTCTCAGGGAAATAAAGGGAGTGAGGTTGGTTTAGTGAAGTATAAGCAAATTTTACAAGGTTGTTTAAATCTTAATGCCTGGAAAATGGTTTGTGTGAATGATTTTACTGTTTTGAGTGGTTTTTCATGGCAGTATTTCCCACAGTTGTAAGTGGGAAAATAAGTGGTCTGGAATGGAAAATACATTGAGTAAAGTGATAAAAGAAAATGAGATTGTGAATATTTCGTTTTGCCTAATGGATGAGATGACACTGGGCATAAAAGTCAGATATGTGATCACGAGAGATGTAAATAGAAAAACTCAAATTCTGAGTGGAAACGTCACTGGAAGAAAATCTTGTTTTGGAAAAAGTGGAATTAATTTGGTACTGCTCCATCTAACAGTGGAGAAATAAATGCAAGCTTATTGGTCTGACTGTGCAATTTACCAAACAATGCTGCAAGTTTAACAGGGGCTTTCCTCAGCCATGCTTGAATTTCTTTAAAAGCTGTAAGATTTCATTTTAAAGTTCTTTTTTCTTTTCTATTTTTTTCCCTCCTAAATAAGAGTTTCTCTGGGGATACTTAGCAAATGCCAGTTAAATCTTGAGTTTTAATGCAGTGTTCAGAGAGCTTTTTTCCAAGTAAACAGCATTTTATTAATTGTTTTCCATTTTTTTCTTCTGCCTCTCATTTCAGAACGGTTTGATCACCACTGTCCCTGGGTAGGCAACTGTGTGGGGAAAAGAAACTACAGATTTTTTTATATGTTTATTTTATCTCTGTCCTTTCTGACAGTCTTTATATTTGCATTCGTTATCACCCACGTCATTCTTCGTAAGTATGCTGGTGAAATCAGATTATGTATGTAGCCATTTGCTTGAGTTTTTTACTTTTAATTTAATCTTTTAATCATTCAGGGTTTATTTATTTATTTATTTGCCTTTTCTCTAAAGCTTCACAACCCTCAGCAACTCCCATTCTGGTCTCCAGCAGACCCTGGTCATGGTAGTCATTGACTTAACATTGATTTTTCCTTAATACGGTGTTAATTTTCTTGATTTTAATCATTTTGTAGACAGTTTATTGGAAAAGCAGCACACATGACCAAGTTAGCATCATTTTCCCAAACAGCTTTTGTTCTTAGATCTGAGCTATTTTACACTTTTTTTTGTTGGTTTCATCTTTCTTGACCCTATTTTTAACATGTTACTTTCATTTGCATAGACATTCTGCGAATGATTACTTTGTAATGTAGTGAATCAGATGAGATGTAGGAACGTGAATATTCATAAGTTTGATTTTTATTTGTGTTCTAGATTGGGTTTAAAGATAGGATATTTTCAAGACTTCTGGGTGATGGGTGTTATTTTTGTTGTTTTTTGTTCCTCTGTGCATACAACAAATTGAGTTAACTCCTATGTGACAATAACCCAATTTGCACTGATAAGTTATGAGTTATCTTTAAAGAATTTCTGTATATTTTGGGAGTTCTAGATCCATTCTCATTAGGAAACTTAAAAGTTTTGCTAATTACATAGGGTAGTGCTTTGAGCAGTACTTCTTCAGTCATTTTGAAATGTTTGGGTTTTTTTAATTTCTTTATGTTCTTTATTGCAAAGGAAGCCTGATAGAAATAATTGTAGTTTATAGTTCTTTTATAAAGCTAATTTGATAATGGTGATATTTAGAGAATGTTTTACTGGAAAATATGCCAGATAGTTTTCAGTTTCCTTACTTACACTGTGCTGAGATGAAAGTTTGAAAAACAAACTCCTGCTCTTATTCCTGATTCATTAAAGAGTGGTAAAAGTATTGAGTGGCTGTCTGAGATGTAGCATTAGATCCAGAGGCACTGACTTTGGGGAGTCTGGATCAAGTTGTTCTCACTGCCAGACAAAGCATTTTTAATATCAGTTGAAAGAGCAGAGAAAAGACATCCATGTTGGTTTAAAAGGGAAAAGTTACTACTGGAAAGAAAACATTTTCCTCTAATATTCAAATCCTGGTATACGTGAGCATATACATGTGCAGAAGACAGCAGCTCATTTTCTGCCATCTCAGTCTGTTAGAATTCAGTAGTTAAAAATGTGATTGGTCTGACAATGTAAAGCTACTTTTGAAGCTAACCTATCTTTATTTCCCAAAGACAGCAAAGCTTTTTTGCAGATTTCAGTGTGTGAATTACCAGTACTATGCTAGTATTTCAACATCTGTGTGAAGTGGATTTATCCAGTAGATGTTAACTTCACAGTGTCCATGTCTAATTCTGTGTGAATTAGACAAGGATCAGAGAAATTATTTGTGCCTCTATGTGGCTGAGAAACACTACAGCTTTGTGTAGGTGTTACAGATAATGTACAGTAAAATTCTAAATGCTGACTTGCCTAAGTAAATCAGCTGTAAAGCATTTTCTCACCGTGAAGTTCTATCTGCCTTGGATGAGATAGGAAAAACCTCCATAATTCTAAAGACTGATCCTCAAAGGCAATGGAAGTAGGTATGAGCTGTGAGTAGTTACTTGATGTTTTACTATATTTAAGCTTCAAGTTCAGCTTTCAAATTTAAGATTTTCTTTACTGTATCCAGAAAGAAGTTCTTCACAAATGTAGCCCCTGAACTCTTTGCCTACCGTGCTTCAGAAACTCTCCTCTTCGTCTTCCTAATAGCAATCAACCGTGTGCTGTCTAGCAGTTATAGTCCTTGAGCTGATGCACAACATTAAGCAGGAGGCTCAGTTGCTTAATCTGAATCTCTGCAGTTTGCACAAAGTGATTTGGTAACACACTGTTAACTTAACTCACATTCAGTTGGCTTGGATAAAGTCTTGAAACCTGGGGCTGCTTTTTTCTGCAGTGTTTCAAAGGTCATTCATAGATATTTCCACATGTCCTGGCCAAATCCTGGATTCCAGAGAAAATCGTGCTGACTTTAGTCAAATCCTGTTCTTAGCCTCTTCCAAAGATGATTCTTGCAGGATTACTGTCCCATCAGCAACACTTCATTTTATATATCCTGAATTATTTTGAGTACCTTCTGACAGTGATCTTTTAAGAAGGAACCGAGACGTTTATTAGCAACTTGGAGGCATTTATGTTTTTTTTTAATAAGTAAATATGCATTTAATAGTTCATCCTGATAGGAATGGGGAAGTTCCTTCTCTAACCTTGTTGATTACATAGGAAACAATCTTATTCTAAAATCACTTTATACAAATTCATTTTTAATGTATCTTACAAGCTGCCATTTTTCTAATTTTTGGTGAACCTAAGTGATGATTAGAAATGAGATGCAGCAAACTTCTTATTTTCTTATGGCCTTATTTTTGAGACCTCCCTTTCAAATGTTTCCCTTCCAGGATTAGGAATCTTTGCACAGAGTATTAAATATGATAAACTGACTTTATCAGTCAGATACTTGAAAGATATATCCTGCAACATTTTCTTCCATCTCCCCAAGCGTTTCAGTACTAGTATCCATCTACAGATTTTTTTCATCTGTTTGAGTTACTACTATTTCAGGTGTATGTTACAGTAAGTAACCTTTCTCTTCTGATACGCTGGGAACAGCTTGGAAGAGTGTGAGCAGCAGTAGGGAATAGAGATCACATTTACCTGCTGCCATTGCCATTAAGGATCTTAAAAACAGTAAGAACATAGTGGGATGTTCCAATAGCCTTGTGCCTTAAGGTTAAGGATAAGGCTATGAGCCTGAAAAGGCTCAGAGACACAAGGTAAGTAACTTTGCCTTTTTAATGGTGAACAGTAAAATTTGCCACACAGATCTCGAGAGACAGTTGTGTGTGTATAAATATCCACACACTGACATTTCTCATTTGTTGAAAAGTTATCTTAATCAGAATTTTTCTGTTTTCAGACCTGCAGATGGATTTAGCTGAAAGGAAAATTTCAATCTGATGCATTTAAAAAATTTAAATTGCACAGTAAAATGCAAAAAGAATGTGTCTTATATGATGCTGTTTCTACAGACTAATTCATTTTAGTGTATTTAGTTTCATATTTATCAGCCAATTGTCAAATTGCCCTATTTGGTGAATATCTAATGATTATAGAGCTGAAGTGGATGCCTCTCCATCTGTAGTTCATTTGTGTGTTCAGTTCCGGAGCTCCTTTGGCTGGTAGATATTCTCTTGTTTTCCCAGAGGCAATTAGCATCTATTAGAAAAGCCTTCTATGAAGGTGCAGTAGGAAGAGGATTAAAGTCTGGACAACTTTGTTTCCAGAATAAAGTGAGAATTGGTGTTTATGATGTAAATTTTCCAAGTCAAGAAGTTGCTTTTTGAAAACAATATTTCGAAAGAAACAAGTAGGTTACAATTTTTTTTTAAGATATTAGGTCTGAAAAGAACAGTGAGAAATCTTGTTCAAGGGAAAGTATGCATGCATCAATTTGGTATTACTGAGAAAATATCCTGCAGATGTTATCCTGATAATATAACCTGAGGTTTTTTTTCTGATGTTGCTGCTAAGTAACATAATCTCAGATTCATATTAGTAAGCTTTATCCTATGATTATTTGATTGCTCTTCAAATACTGTGTGCACCATGGTGAAAACAGCCTTTAGTCCGCTTTCTTACTGAATTGATAATTTGGGTTCTGTTCCTACAGGTTCTCAACAAGCAGGGTTCCTCAATGCCCTGAAGGACAGTCCTGCAAGATATCCTTTCACTGAAAAAAGTTTTAGATCTTACAGTAACATCTGAGATGTGTATCTGTGTTCTTGTTTTTGTTGGTTATGCATAGTTGGGATTTTATCAGCTAATCATTTCATCACTTCCTGCACTACAGGATTTCTCGCCGCATATTGGAGGTAGGAAAGGAACTAGCCAATTTGGTTTGTTTGGTTTTTGATTCATAATCTTTTGCAAGTAGTACTCTTAACAAAGCTCTGTAGTTCTCATGTGTGACAGAAATTCACTCAATTTATATGTGATGTAATTCGTGATTACACCTTGCACTGTTCCCATGCTGTGGTTTCATTTAAAATATTGAACAATCTTCTGCTCTCACAATAGAAATGATGTGAAATGGCCAATTTTTGTCAGGATAGAAAAAACACATTGTGAAACAGCTGTAGTCATAATCTGTCCCTGAAGAGTTCAGTTCCTAGAAATATTCTTACATCAACATGCTCTTTTTTTAGATAAGTATTTTCAAGTGTCAACTTCAGTTAAGATATATAAAAATATACATATGAATACAGGGGGGTCTGCTATTCTGTAAATGTTCTTTTTACCACTTCATGTAAGCTTCCCGTATATTTTCTACTCAGTGAGAATGGAAAAAGCTTTCTGATCCTACCTCAAAGCAGCTAATGGGGTAAAGTGGGAAGCTGGCAAAAGTTCTCTAGTTTCTTTCTTATATTTCTGTATAGACACTCAAGTTTCTCACTTGTTATGTATATATTTTGATTGATTCATGTCAGGATAAGCAGTTTGTACCACTGACAAAGGTACTGTGAAAATAATTATTTCCCATACTTGTGTCAAGGAAACCTCTTCTGGCCATTGTGCATCATACAGTTTGCTCTTTTTTGACAGTAGATTAAAAAGCAAAAACTCCCTTCCTGTGTGCTCAGCAGTTATTCATAACTATATACAAGGCAGACTACTCTTTCCTGGTCATTTTTCCAAGTGTTAAATTATCCATACTCTGCAAATACAGTTGTCTGTAACGTATGCTAATCACATAGAGCCACTGAGCTGCAAACTCTTTTTTAAGCAAAACCACTGTTCAGATTTTCTTTTTATACAAATAATTTTACAAATCACAAACAAACTATTCTGAATAGCACAATAGTAGTTTCCAAACAAAGCTATTATAATTACTCCTCACAAAAGATTATTTGAATTTATTTTTTTTTCAAACTGAGAACAGTTTTCAATTGTCCTTAAATTAGAATCTAATTGACTACGCATTTGAGAATCCCTGTACAGGAACAATGGGCTTCTCATTCATAATTTGCAGTAAGACTAGTGCCAATTTGAGGGGTTCTGTCATGGGAATATCCTGGTTTGATAGTGACATGTTGGACAATTTGAAAGCTTGGTTACAATTCACAATAAAGAATGTCTGAATAGCTGGGTGTTGCATTGTGTAGGCCGGTCTGTTCAGACACAGGCAACATTGCTTTGTTATTGCTATGTCTATACTGCTAACGAATTTATGTGAGATACCTGATTATGCTAATATGTTATACTTTACTGAAAAAATATTTTTTTTTTGTATGTTTTGTATTCAACCTAGCATAATTCCAGCTGCTCTAGAGAACTTTTTGGATCTCAATTTGGGGAACTGAAGGAAGCTTTTTTTGCATTTTCACTCTGGGGAGTGTAATCATAGCAAGAAACATCCTGGTAGTGATGTGCTCAGTTATGTGATGAGGTTGCAGAGAGCTTCCCTTTGTTTCAGGCCTTTACTCACCTGGTGGTTCTTCCTCTTGATGCGCAGAATTCACCGAGCAGTGCTCATCATCTGTACAGTCTTTAGTATTTCAGGCCTCTCAAAGCCCAGTTATGTTCACATGGGTTGTGCCTAATGTTTTCAGCTTGTTTTACACCTTCTGACCCCCCTGTTAACAACAGTCTACTTTCATATCCATTCTTACATATTCTTCTTGCGTTAGCTATGGCTGTTACACAACCAGTTGAGACTAATATTCTGTCTTGTGTTGGTGTGACTCTCCCCATGGCTTGAGGAGATAACAGCAGTTAGAACATGCTGCTCAGCAATGCACTTTGGAATTTGTCTGCTGTTGAAGCAGATTGAGTCATGAAGCTGGCTTTTTAGCCACTTTAAAGTTATACAGGCAATTTATGTTTCTCAGTTGATTTTGTCAGAGCAGACCTGCAAAATCCTGTTAACTGATGTTAGAATATTTCATTGCAATTACTTATGTCAATCCATGCTTTTTCAAGCCCATGTCTCTGTGTAATGGGGAGCTGTCATTTTTCTCTTCTATTGATAGGTTCAATGATAAGGGTGTTGTTTGTATCTTTGAAGGCTGTGTCCTTGTTCTGGAATATTTTGAGTTACTGTTGTCTTGGAAACTGACTTCTCTAAAGGTTAGCATACAGTTAGTATACAGATTATTTTTATCCCGTTCTTTTCCAATTGTTGTCTTCCTGATTTATTTTATTTTTCTAGGATCCGAAGCCTTTTCTGCTTTTGATTCATGCACCCTAAAAAAAATTACTGTTGAGATGTTGCAGAAAATAGTATTCTATGGCTATTCTATGTAAATGAAACTAAATATAAATTAAAAAAAACTATAAACAGGAAGCCCTCTATAGAAAGCTGCATTTTTTACTTGAGTGTATAGACTTTAGAAGCAGCTTTGTTGTCTTATTGTTGAGATGGTGACTCCTTTAGAATTAAAGGAATTATATAAACTGCAGTAACTGTGTGACACTGGATGCTGGCTGACTTTCCTAGAGACCAACCTCCAGTAGTTTGAAATCAAATAAAGGAGCAAGATATATATGATTAGAAATTAGTCTAATAATGTAGCCTGTATTTTAATGTTTATACTAAACTTAGCAAATTCTATGCTTCTTGTCTACACTGCTCCCGCTGCAAGAAATTGAAAACATGACGGTTACTCTTGCACTGAAAAAAACACTCAGTTTATGCAGTGTAAACTAAATCAAGGTTGAGACAATTCATTGATTCATTAATGACATTAATTAGCCAGCAATCAATGAACTATATTGAGGATCAGTACCAATAATAGAAAGGATAAACACCAACATCTAACGTTTAAGAAATGTTGTGTGGATGCTCTACCAGTTCTTGGCAGTTGCTCGCAGAGTGACTTCTGCCTGCATCAAACCAAGCTTTGCTGCTCTTACTTCTTCAAGAACTTTTCTGCCATTTTTTGCAATCCTCATTTATTCAGACTGATGTTTCCTTCAAACAGTTCCTCAGCTACTGTTTAATAGCAGCACAATCATTTGGGGGTTGATAATATTTCCTCTTTAACATGATTAGTTTGGGGCTAATACTATACAGATCTGAGAACTTAAGTATCCCCCAGCTATCCAAGCCTAGCCTAACTAAGGATGGGAGAGTTGGAGTTCTTTATGCTGCAGAAGAGAGGCTCTTACTGTGCTCGTTCAGTACCTAAAGGGAATCTGTATCAAAGATGAAGGGAGGAAAACAGATACCTGTATTAATTTGAGACACCTGTAGTAACATGACATGGGGTAATGGTTTTAAGTTAGAGGAGGGTAGATTTATCATAAGATGACTTGGGTTGAAAAGGATCAGAACCCCCCTGCTGTGCTGTCCAGAGCCACATCCAGCCTGGCCTTGAATGCCTCCAGGGATAGGGCATCCACAACCTCCTTAGGCAACCTGTTCCAGTGCATCACCAACCTCTGTGTGAAAAACTTCCTCTTAATATCTAGCCTAAAACTCCCCTGTCTTAGTTTTAAACCGTTCCCCCTTGTCCTATCACTGTCCACCCTCATAAACAGTTGTTCTCCCTCTTGTTTATACACTCCTTTCAAATATTGGAAAGCTATAATGAGGTCTTTCTGTGATTCTGTTTTTGCTCAGGCACAACAGGAACTGTTTTCCAGGCTATTTTCCAAGGCTGGGTCATTTAGGCACCCTCACGGTAATAAAGTAGAATATACCCAGTTATTATATATCCAGAGAGATATATTTGAGAAGGCAAGTGGGTTTGTATTTCAATTTGGATTAATGCTCTTTGGTGCCAGCTTTGGGATCCCTTTCTGCATCTTAGCTTCAGTAACAGAAGACAGACAAGACAATCCAACAGTTAACACACATAACTGAGAGGCAGTTTTCTAGTTAGTTGTGTGAGCACAGATCTAGATCCGTTCACCCTTGCTCAAGACACCTGTTGTACACTAAATATTTTTACAGATGTCTATTCAGTCTTTGTTATTCAACTAGCCATGGATAACCAATTCTGTGTTTCCCCAAACCCTTAGAACTGTTACTGTTATTTGTCACTGTACCTGTCTTAATAGAAGTGGCAGCGTTTTCAGAGTGAACATGTAAATTCTAATTTCAGCAGTTGAGATCAGAGCCACTCAATAATTTTTAGCCTTTTTCAGTGCATAGCCTCTGAAATATTTTCTTGTCTTGATGATGTTACATAAACCATACAGCAAAGCATATGGACGGTAAGTTTAGTGTTTGTTGGGCCCTTTGAAGTAGCCTGAAGATCTCAATAGAGTCGTGGACTATAAGTTGATTACCCAGAATTTTGTAATTTTAACTATCTGTTATTAGATATGTTATCTGTTTGAGTTCTTTTTTTCATTTGCATGTATTTCCTTGACATTCAATTACTGTGCTGGAAGCTGTGGTGTGCTTTTTCTCCGTATGGTCCATTGTGGGCCTCTCAGGTTTTCACACATATTTGATCAGCTCCAATCAAACAACAAATGAAGATGTAAGTTCATAGTTTCTACGTACACACCATGTTTTTATATGGTAGTGAGATGATTAAAATTCATTGTGTGTTCTTTTCTGTAATTCTTCGACCAATCACAGGTGCATAGTTTTGTAAATGCCAAAGTAGGAAAAAAGGAATAAAATCGGTCACATTTGATTTGAAATGTCAGAAGAGCTCTTTTGGACTGTAGCTGTGGCTTGAAGATGTTCTGCTTATACAGTGTGTCCATTATGACTTACACCCACAGGATCTGTATATTGAAAAAGGAAAATACAGAAGAGAGAAGACAAAGAAACAAGTATAATCATACATTTTAATTCAGTAGAAAATTTACCTGGAGTCCTAAATACCATTTGGCTCAAAATATTATATACTCCAAGATAAAAATTTTGGAGTATGATGAATTCTCAAAATAATTTTTTCACCTTTTATCATATTTTTTCTAGTTTCCTTGCCATTCTGAGATGTAGGACCTCTAGTGAAGAGTATGTCATTAACTCAAAAGTCCACTTTCTCATTTCTGCATGTGTTTTTTTGTTGTTTTGGTGTAAAACTATATTTAACTGTATAAAGACTTTTTGTGTCTTGCTAATTAACAAGTGAGAGATAGGAAATGAATGAAAGGAGAAAATAAAGCTAGTTAGCTAATGTTAGAAAACATGTTGGAGTTTAGCAGATACTCTAACAAATTACTGCAATATTAAAATTATTGTGATTTTCTGTTGTACCTTTTTAATAGGTATTTTTTAATATAAAAGTAGTATCTTAGAGACTGTCAAATAAATGTTTGGTCATTACTTAAGGCAGCAGTTACAATTATAAACTGGGAAAACTACATACAGAACAGGAAAAACTTACTGCTTGGGCTTGGAATGTATGTCTGTAAGCGTTCAAACAAGAAGGCCTCACATCTCTTTTGGATTGTTGAAAGTCAAACTGCAGGGAATTGCAGCAGTATAACACAAATTAAAGCACACATTTTCAGCTGAATACAGTAAGGCATTTATTTAGTCAGGCTCTCAAGCACCTCACAAGCAGCAAAATAAGGTCGCCTAAAAAAAACCCCATAGTATGGGATAAAAGACAATAATGACTGCAATTGCTTTAATGACTACAATTGCTTCATAATATTTTAGAACCATTTGTGGGCTTTAAGGGAAAATAGTGCTGTGTGGACAGCTTGGAAGTTGCCCAAGAGTATGGGAAACAAGTGCTTTATTGCTGGCTATAATGGTATATGGCAATTGAACCTCTTCTATGGAACAGGCTGTAATACCTGTAAAATTTAGCTTTGACCATCATGCAAAAAAATGTTTAGAGCTCATATTCCTACTGTGATTATATTTGTCCTTTGAGATTTTTGACTGTCTAGATCTATGGAGGCAGAGCTTGTGCTTACATGTAACCTTGTAGTTTCCAGCTTTCATAATAGCCCAACGCTGTTAGGGAAGTGCAGTCTTGGGATTTCTCTGGTCTGCTTCTGTGAGCAGCATGCTGCTGTTTTGGGAACCCTTAATTTGCCTCAGTCATTTTCTGTATTGTATTACATCTGATGCAACTTGTTCTTATCTCTTCAGATTAAAGGATCATGGTCAAATAAAAGAGGTAAAGAGAACTATAATCCATACAGTTATGGCAACATCTTTACTAATTGCTGTGCTGCACTCTGTGGGCCCCTCTCTCCAAGGTAAGAGCATCAAAAGTATTGTTAGTGCCAGCGAAGGCACAATGATGATTGATTGGAAAAATATTCTTTCAGATTTCTTGAGTTTACTCAACAAATAATGTTTCTTTTTGCTGTCCTTTAAAAGCATTAATTGAATAGCAAGTTGGTAAACTGTGATTAAACTGAGTTAATGATTGTGTATAGTGATTGGATCCTATAAAATATGTGGATTTAAGGTTGATTTCTGAAATTAAAATAGAATTATTATTTGTTCTTTGTTAAAAACTGCTGGCAGTTAATAATTCTTTGTAATTAAATGTTGCATGATGAGCTATTGGAAGTTAAATAAACTCTTACAAATCTAACGCATGTGACATGAGTCTCTGAGAGAGATGTATCTGGGTCTTAGATTCTGTAGCTAGTATGGTAATTATTTATTTTGTCTCTGAACTCTTTTATTTAAATGGATAATAACTTTTCTTAACTTATGCTACTTTTAGCATATACAAGATCAGGACAATCTTGGTTCCCTTACACCGAAGTAATTCTAGAAAATCTTTCTGGTTTAATTTCTGACACATATTTCATTTTACAATTCTGCAATATTCTTATTGTCAGAGTTAGATACAGTTCTTTATCTTGATTTAATATGAGACGGAGCTAAGACTAGAGAAAGAATAACTGGCAGCAAGAAGGTCACCATTGTCATCTAACTTCAGTGCCCGGTGATCAGATAGCTGGTCTAATGTGTGTACAGTAGAGGCCCATTTCCCCAGTATGAGATGACTTTCATCTTGTAGATTAATTTTGTGGCGATACTTTTTGGTTGTAGCTTGTTTGCTTTGCTTGAAATGAGGTAAGACCTGAATCTGAACTACTGAGAAAAGAGGAAATGAGTTGATAGTTCAGTGGCTCAGGTGCATCTTTGAACGTGACGTCTCTGTCTTTGCTCTTATGAATACCAGAAGCTCTTCCTCAGAACGTTAGGAGGTCAGCAGGAGAGGCTGGCATCTTTTCCAATGAATGAGATAACTGAGTTATGATTTCTTTGTTCTAGGTTAACACTGTAATTCCTGTGTGGGAAAGAGTAATCCTGCATTTGCTTCTTGACTCTGGTGATCGTGCCTTAGGCCAACCCTTTAATCCTTCTGTTCTGTTTGACATAGAAGAATTTGATGCCTTGCTTCCAAATCTTTTGTTTGACCCTATGTGGAAATAAGTACTAAAGCCATACAAATATCTCTTACTATTTGAAATAACTATTTAGATGGATACAATTAGCCTCACGTGATAGACCAAACTGGCGTTGACTCTTGTGTTTTCACAGAGTTTGTACATTTTTTCCCTGAATTCCATGCACTAATGTAATTTATTTAGATGCTGAAGTACATGCAGAGTTTCTGCAGGGAAGTAGTTTGTGACTGATCAAAAATTTCACTCACTTCACAATGTAACTTACGGCATTGCATTTTTTGTACTTTCTTCCTGGTCTGAAATCAAACAAAGAGTCTAACATACTGTTTCAGAACAAAATTTCTCTGAAATATTTCATCTCAGCTACAACCCAAGTCACTAGATATTCAGATGTAATTTTCCTTAAATTCCAGTAAAGATGCCTTACTAGCAATTGCAACTTAAAATTCAAAATGGAATGTAGAATAAGATAATATTTTAAACTTCTCCACTGCCATTAAAGATAATGTTTCTCATTTAAAACTCAGAGAATTCAGAATACACTTCACATATCCTCAGCAGTAACTTTCAAACCTTAATTTGAATCATAGTTGTCAGCATAGGTCTAACTAGAGTTCTGACATAATAAGTCATACGCTATTTTGAATCAGCTGATTTTTGAAGGAGTGCTTTCCACAAGGCAGATTTTAATTTCAGATGGATTTCTAAGTGTTGTGAGTGTACTTTAAAAATCTGTTCTGCAGAGCTTCATAAGGAGATCTTAAACTGTTTTATGAGTGGTGAAAGCATCATTGACTTTTGAGAGGGGAAATGCCCTACCTATTTCTATGCATGTGCTTATCTTTCAAAATTGAGGCTATCTTGACTTAGGGATGATTTGGAAGTTCTATAAGTCAGCAAATAGAACTAGTTCCATGCTGACTTTAGCTCTTAGGTTTTTTAAGGCATTCCTGTCTTTTAGCAGCAGGATCTAAAATACCTATGGTTAAAATTTGTAATCCTGTGGGATTGTTTTGTTGTTGTTGTTTTCTGGTGGAGGCCAGAAGGAAATTAATTTTATTTAGCATTCTTGACCGATCAAACTTGTAGCTTTCCAGATGGGAAGCAATGCTGTTGATGTCACAGAAAAATAACATTTTCATCTAAGACTTTAAAAGAAAAACTGTGAAAATGTAATTGAAAATGTAATTGAAACTAATTTAAAAACAAACAACAGCAAAAAAGAATGAATTGAAGCATAAGCTGTTGAAAAGTTCTTCTTTTGTATGGAAGTAATTAGCTAATGTTCATGTAGATTACTGTATTACAGTCTTTATATTCACCTTTTTGTATGATTATTAACTAGCAGAACTGAAGTAGGGAATGAGTTCTCAAACTGGGGTTAATTAAATATGGAATTTCAGCAAAATCTTTAACTACATCAGGTGATTCCAGTTATTGTTCTTTAAAGTCTTATGTATGATTTTATTTATTTCTATAATTTCCCACAAAACATTTTTTCTTAACGTGTTTTTGTAAATACATCACTTTGATAAGAATAGTAGAACACTGAGCAGTTAACAGGTAGCTGTCATGAAGCAGCTGGGAAGTAAGTTGTCTAAACAAAAGCTTATCTTTCTAAATTTTATTATTAGCTTTTAGGAAATGAGTATTTCTGGAGTCTAACTTTTAATTTAAAGGTGTAAAAACAAAAGAACAAAAGATCCTTTGAAATAGACTCTGATTCAGAGCTTGTTGGTTAGTTTGTAATTTGTTTTCACACCTGTAGTTTAATATGCATATTTTTGAAGTACAGCTTCTAAGTCTTTTGTCCCTGTTAAGCCTCCAGAGAAGTAGCCGTACAAATAACTGTACGGAAGGTATTACAAGGAAGCAGTAACTTTGCAGATAGTTAGAAATGAAGTCTTGCACTTATTCAGTTGATTAAAAGGTGACATTTGAAGATATTGGTAATATATTAATGTCTGTGGACTGCTGTAAGATTTCTCTTTTGTTTAGAGGAGGTAATTAGTGAACAAGAGTTGTTCTAACTCTCTTTTTCTTTATTTTGATTATTCCATAGCTTAATTGACAGAAGAGGATTTATACAACCAGATACGCCACAATTAGCAGGACCATCAAATGGCATTACTATGTATGGGGCCACACAATCTCAGAGCAACATGGTAGGAATCATCCCATAGTGTTGTTCATCAAGATTCCTGTGAATGTTTTCCTTCTCCACTTTCATGTGAACTAATCAAGTAATAACTAATGGGATACAGCTGACACTGGGTGGAATGACTTCTTTATTAACAGTAAAGAAAGAAGAACATTGTAATGTGTGTTTTGCATAGTGTGATAGTTAATGCTCCCAGATTTTGAAAAAGAGAGGCTTTTCTTGCTGTTGCTTTATTGAGTATACTGGTGTTTTGACTTGTGCTCTTGATATGTGCTATGTTTTGAACTGGAATATTCAAGTATTGTAGACTTGCTCTGGTTCATTGGTTTCCAGCTGACTGTTATTTGGTGTAGCACTTTCTGTGTATTTGTTTCCTTCTTTGCTTGTATGCTGCAGTTTTGCATAGACTAATATGTTTTAAAAAGCAAAGATGAACAAAGGAGTTTCTAAAGGACAAGTATAATGAAGGAAGAGCAGGAGGACAGTGAGCTTTCAATGAACAAAATATGGCAACTGGATTGCTGCAACAAAACTTTAAAACATTTTGAAACTGTGCCAATAGTTCTTGCTTTTTTTTTTTTTGCTGGTAGCAATTACTATCGTAATGGAAGATAAGATTTCCAGTGCCAAGAAGAAGAGAATAACTCAGAGATCTTTTTCCAAAGGCAAGCATCTTACCTATGTGCCTGTTTTTGAGTTGTTTTCCACATATCTTGAATTTTAAGATTTTGTCAAAGAAGCCGTGAGTTATGTACTCTGCCAACAAAGAGAAGGCCACAACGCCTTCCAATGTAACTCTTTCCAAACAAATTAGTTCCAGCATTGCTAATAAACTGATATAAAATTATTGCTCCAGTTCCTATGCTTTTTCTACTTATTAAGTGAAGGATTCATTGTTTTCCTTTATGAAGAAGTGTATTAGAATCATAGTCTGAATTCTTTGTGAGATTCAGTTGTACAGAACAAGGTAGTGCTCTGTGGAAATTTCACTCAAAAAAATTTAACCCTTAAAAGGAGTTGTTGTCACAGGAGGGTAAAGAAAGCAAAACTCAAGATAGCCCAAGTTCTTTCAGGGACTGCCTGAACTTTCTGACTTTGTGAAGGTGTTTCTTATTTATGATCATAAGCCCTGAATAGGTTCTTTGCATTAAACTTTGTTAACCTTATAGGAATTGAAGTCACGTTGTAAGAAGGCATTGTATGAGTTATTAATGAGCAAATCTTGTACCAGTTTGATTGAAGATTGGCCAAATTTGTCTGCAGAAATGGAGATACCTGTTACACTATTACTTTTAAGTCAAGCAGGTAGCTGTTATGATTTTAGAGTGTAATACTTGTAAATACACAAGTGCATTTCTTCAAGGATTTGAACTCCTTACGTCCTAGGACATTGCATTATCTGAGCCAGGACAGGTTTAGGTTCTTCAACAGTTACCAAAGTAACTTTGAAATGTACAGCTTTCATTCCTGAAAACGATCTCACAGAAGAAGTTTTAAATATGTATTGGGGTCATATTGTATATGGAGGAATCTCTTTGAGACACTGATGCCATTTTATCTCAGGGTATTATTCCTGGTCTGTATCCAAGACCGGTTGGATTCTAGTGGCAGCTGGCTGTTAGCATTACAATTCCTCTAGTGTACTGCTGCAAGCTTTTAAAGATCTGCTTAGTTTCCTTGTCTCTCTAGCACTGTGTTCTCTTCCCTATTCATAATCTTCTTTCCTGAATTGTTTGGGGTATAGGAAATTATAAACTCATTTCCTACCTGCAGCAGTGCAGTGAGATACAACTTCTTAATTGTTCTTGTTTAATGCTTTGCTTTTACTGCGTTCTAAGGTAGTAGACCTTGAACCTCTTTGTTCTTCTCTCTCCTATTTCTTATCTCACAAAGCATCAAACAACAAAACTAATTTTCCTAATTCAAAGATCTCATCTGCGTATCGGACTCTTTAAAATAAATTCTGATTCACCTTACTACTTGCTTAGTTGCCTTCAGCCATTCTACTTGGCTTCAAGATTTCCCATTGCTACTTAAATATGACTGGATTAATCAAGTAAAATGTCATCATTCTGTTTAAAATTTTTCCCATGAAGTGACTTGTAATGCTTTTCCCAGCTTTCCATAACCAGTCTCTCTCATCCCAGTATACAATCTTAGTTTCTTCAGAAGTTTGGGGGCAGCAGTGCTGGGAATGCCAACCATTCACTTGGTCTCCCAAAAAAGACTGCTGTAGTTCTTTTGAATGAAAGGCAGTGTATTTCACTTTATGGTAGAGGATAAACAAGGGACATGACATTCAATTTATTTTAGAGAAGGAATCGCTACAAAATTCTCTAGAATTCCTTTTACTCAGAGTTCAGAAGTGGATGTCAGAATTTCCTTTGGAGATTGAAGTTTTCAGTAGTTGACTGGCTCAAGCCCAACACTGCAGTGGATGTGGAACTGGAGAAGGAAAATCTTTGTGGAAGAAAAGTTTTTCTTTTTAACACTTGCTGACAAAGATTAGGCAATACATGTAATATTATTCTGCCTTCCCTTCTGAAATGTTGCATATCTCTTGGAAGTAAAGGCAGAGACCTACAGTGAAAAATGTGTTCTTAGAGCTGAGGCTGGAAGGTCTCAAAGAAGTGTTTTGAAGGGTGTATATCTGAAACTTCAGCTTGTATTAGTATACATTCAGAAAAGGAGAAATAAAGTGATATTCCTTGACTTAAAATTTAAATCACCAGGGGTAATTACGCTATGTTAGCAAGTTGACTGGCTGTAGGAAATCAGTTATCAGAAGTCCAAAGTGTATTCTAGTACAGTTTTATAGCAAGACTCCTTTAATTTTTTTTAAGAATACATTGCCTCTTATGTCTATATTGAATCTCAAGTTCTAGATATTGTCTGCAATATAACAATATTATCCGCAATATACAATCCACAGAATGTGCTAGAATGTCTCTTGCCAATTGATATTAAAGAAAAAATTTAATGAGTGTTTTCTGTCACGCTTTTACTCTCTTTTCCCTCATTCCATTCTCTCCCTCAAATCTTTTACCCATTGACTTTTGGCCCTTTGTAAGTAGAATTATTTTGCCTCATCCAAATAGCCTCTGGTCATTTTAAAAATCTTTTTGATACTTCATGTTCTTTTTTGCTTGTATTCATTCTAATGTATCTCCTAGCACAGGTCATTGTTTCTGCATTTAAGTTTAAAAAAAAAAAAAAACCAACAAATATCAATCTACATTTAAGCTTGCAAGACACTAGTTTTCAATGCAATACCTTATCTCTTATTCAGGATACCATCTGTGGGGTGCTGTTTTTGTATTTAAATTTTTTTTTGTGATAATTTTTGCCTTTGAGACATGGAATATTTCATATAAGATCTGTTCTGGTTTTTTTATTGATTTTATTTGGCACGACCTCAGAAAGTTGGGGTTTGTTAAAAAAGTTTGTTGTTATCAGTGCTTCAAAGGCCCGTACTACTATTTCTTTTAATTTTATTTTTTAGGTCTTTATATAAAAAGAGCTTTTTCTCCTGTTCTGTCCTTACTGGTTGCCTTATGTTAGTAAGATTTGAAGCTGTAATCACTTTTCTGAAGGTCAGTACCACATATAATTTTATTTTCTGAAACATTCCTAGTGCTTTTGATCTCTTTTTCAATATAATTTTAAATTCATTAGCCAACTTCTTAATATTCTTATCCACATGACAGGCATGGTTGCTTGGAGCTAACGATGTGTAGATCTAATATTTCCATAGTATTTCCCTATTAGCATTTTATTGCTAATTATTTTTACAAGATCTTCATTAGTTTCATTGCCCAAGTATTTCTCTTCTCATTCTAAAGAAGTGGAGGTTGTGTGAAATGCAGCATTTTAACCATTATGAAATCATTTCTTTGTAAGGTTTGCTTTCTTGTTACTATGGAAAAGTTCTTAATTCTTAAACCCATCAGCTACTATTACCTGAATCTGCTCTTCTGCAGTATTTAGCTTTATCATAAAAGCCTGAGTTGATTCTTGGGTTTTAATTCAGGGTCTTTTCCTTTTTAGTAGTCCGTTGTAAAGAAATACAGAATCCATCTCACTCTATGCACTTTTTTTTTTCCTTAAAGAGGAACTTGCTGTGTTTATTTTTACTGTATGTCTTCAGAAATTCTCTAGTGCCTTATTGAAGTGCTGCATTTTACTTCTGTCTGCCTTTGTACCAGGACAGGTTCATTTTATGAAGAAATTCACTTACTATCCAGCATTATAGGTATCTCTCTATCAGTGCTCAGGTTATCCAGTGCTTGTTATCCAGACTCCCTTATATTCCATTCCCCGTTTCCTCAGTGCAAGTTCAGTAGTTAAAGGGTTTATTTTCTCTTTTATTCTATTACAGTGCATGTGAAACTTAAGATTAACTTAAGAAACATGCAGCAAGTTCCCTCTTGAATGTTCACAGCAGTATTTCTACTACTGTTTTGCAAAAAGGATTCCAGCTGATCCAGGGAATGTTTACTCTGACTTGTCCCATTGTTCTTTCCCCTTTGATTTTCGTATTCTCATTATTAGAGGTAAATATTTCTACAATGACAATACGAAGATCAGCAAGGATTGGGGCCCCACTTTGCTCAGAGTTTTACAGATGTGTTCCCTGTAGTACAGTGATTTTTTATGGCCTCAGACAGAACTTGGGGATCTTACCTAGTCAGCGTTTACTGCAGCCAAGCAGAGCAGTATCAGAGTGCACAGACAAGACTTCTTTCAGAGGTTTTGCTCCTGGACTTCCCCCACTAAGTTCTAAGCATTCCTGAGCATTCAGTCCACAAGAAGAAGCTGTCAACTAGTCTTGAAGTAAAATCCCTGGAAGACTGAAGTAGCTGACCCTTTATGTCTGAGCTGCTTCTCTCCACTGACCACTCTGTTGCACTGCACTTCTTGTTAGTCAAGCTGTCCATTGTCTGCTGTGCTCGTGGCTCGGCTGCTGGACATACCATGATGCTGGCTGTGGAATTCTACAGCCCTTGTGAACAGTTACACAGCTCCATCTCTCCACTTTTGCTCATCTGTTTTATCTATTTAGTATGATATTTCAGCATCTTTTCTGTTACTGCCTAGCACTGTCATTCAGTGTTGCCAGATGTCTGAACTTTCTGTTTGTACTTCATTCAGAGATGATGCTCAGATAATTCAACCTATTTTTCCTTCATCTTTGAGGACTGAAAAATTCTTTAATGTTACCAGCATTAGAACAATTTCAACCCAGTTAATTTTAAATTCAAAGTAATTTATCTCCACATTGGCATTAGAAATGCAAAAACAACACTGCCATGTACAAGAGCTTCGTTAACATGTGTTTTATGTAGCTTAGGGAAAAAGCTGATTTTCTAGAGAAAATTAAGACTATTGTTTCAGGCAGTTGTTTGTATTTATTTGTGAAATAAACTCACTTTTAGATTGCGTCTAATTTGCTTTGGTTAGTGCTTTTAATGTAAAAAATAAAGTGATGGCTGAAATTTTCATGGGTATATATATTGAAATTCTGTACTTGTAGAATTTATTAAACGTCTTACCTTTGGAATATGCTGTTCTTCTGAAACAGTGGAAATCGCAAGTAGAAAATAAAATCAGTAGTCTGAAGTAAGAAGGTAATGGTGGAATAATTTCTACAGTAGTTTTTAACTATTTAGATTTCAGAGCTTGGCTTCTTTTTTTCTTTGGACTTAACAGCTGGTAGACCTTTGCCCATAGATTTCATTTAGTTAAGAACCATATCCTAAATCTGGGGGGAGGAAACATGCCAGCCCTATAAACAAATCTTTGTTATTTTTTTATTTTTTCTGATTTCTTTGTTTCTGATTTCTTTGTTTCTGATTTCTTTGTTTTGTTTACTATTAGTCTACTGGTATAGTATGTGCTGCTTCTATCATATGTTTTTGAGAGCTTCATTTAATCCATCTACCTAGTTGCTTTTGAAAGTTGATCACAGCCTTTTGTTGCACATGAGGTATTTCGTGATAATAGCTCATTTAAAAAAATATAGAGGGGAAAAAAAATAAAGCCTGAAATTGTGTGTCTGAGTAAGATAAGAGGCTTTATGGAAGTCACAGCTGCACGGAAAATGAAGAGATGGACAGCGCCTGAAAAAGTTCTACAGCATTCTGTTTAATGCTGCTTTGTCTTTCTGGTGTTGATTCAGTTGAGATGTGGTAGAGTTCAGTAAAAAGAAAATTAATTCAGACTGTACAAAGAGTTCAAGTAAATTACCTCCAGCTATTTTAAGACTGTGAACTTGTATTGCCTCAACGTATTAAGTAATGATTTGCTTTTGAAGAACTGTGCTGAAGCTTCACTAAAGCAGTAAGTCAGTTGCTAAAATTGTTTGTTTTCAATGTATGCAGTAGTTATAGGTGTTCCTTTATTTAACATGCTTTTTAGTTACTGTTTTTCAGATAGGATTTTCCAGGGATTTTGTTTGTCTTTTCTGAAGTTTGAAGAGCTGGGTAACAGATTTTTAAGGTCTGTGTAGGAAGGTTGGTTCAACGGCTGTAGTTTCATTTAAACGAGCAGAATTGCACAACAGCATATTGATCAAGAATAAGTTTTCACAGTGAATTAGTAATTGAAAGCATGACTTCAAAAAGTGCTGAACAATTTTCTCCTTAGGAAGGTACTTAGACAAGTTTTGGCTATTCATAGGCTAAAGCCTATGAATAATTCCCCTGAAATTATTTGGGATTACTTAAATTGTTCAGCTGGAGCAGTTCAGTATTATGTAGGGAAAAAAAAATTGTCTGTAATTTGTACAAACTCAGTTTATATAACAGCCAGTTAATTTGTTTTTCTGAAAGATGAAGTATTGGATAGTGTAAGGATCAGACTTCTGCCTGTCAAGAAGTGTTTGGTCTCAGGGTCCTGAAACACTTAGCTGTGTTTAAAATATGTGCTTATCTACTGAGACTAAGTAGTCAGCTTGCAAGCTTTTGGAATATGACGGCATGTGCATCCATCATCAGGTAGCATCAGAAGACCTGAAAATATCAGAGGAACCACTCATAGTAATGGTTTTCATCATATACTAAAGGAAGCAGAAGACTTTCTGTGAGTTTGCATCACAGTGCAAACATGAGTGGGAATTTTCTGTGAATTGCTGTGTCAGTAACACTTAGGTTAGGACTGGAAATATCTTGAACTGATGTTGGATTTGTAATGTCTTTCAGTAATTTGACATAGATTGAAGGAGTTAGTCAGAAAGTAGAATATCTTTCTTTAACAGAATCCTTTAATTAAGAATAAACGTGTGTGTGTGCTCTGTGTGTGTGTGTGTGTGTGTGTGTGTGTATATGTAATATCTTGCTTCCAAATTTTCTTTACTGCATTGAATTTATAGTGGTATTATCTTTTGTCTTGCACAACAGAACAGTAGTGGTGCAAATGAATCAAGCAGGATTTTGAAAATCTACAGATGTTGTAATTGATGAATTAATATGTTTCGACTTTAGAAGCTCTCAAAATCATTCCAGTTAATGTTAAAGAAACCTAATTTGGCAGTAGATGTGCTGGCCCCTTAGTGAGCTGAAACCCCCGCCTGTATTGTCATCTCCGGGAATGAATGACAATTTTATATCAACAGTGTTTGGGAATGATGCAGTGCCAAAAGTGTTCCTGGTAATATTCACTGAACTTAATTGGATTTATATAATGCTGAATTTGTCTTGCTACTGTGGAACTGCTTGCCAGAAAACTTGTAGGCTGACTTGATTCATTATATTATCAAAATTAAGTTGATCAAGAAGCAGCCTAATAACTGTGCAGGTTGTTTTTTTCTATCAATTAATATATAGACAGTGCTGCCTTATTTGCATACATCTTCTAGAGTAAGAATATATTTATTAAATTGGAAAATAAAGTGGGATCACAGAGGTAATGCTGATGCCTGTATTTACATAAAATAATCATCAGCATCCAAAAAATCTGTAGTGCTTTAGTTCTTACTCATAAAGACCAGAAAAATAAAAGACACTTGCCTACTGTTTATGAACATGGGATAAAGTTTGAATTTTGCCTTTGGGCTTCTCTGAACTGCCATGCACTGCCAGCTGCACAAGGATGAAACAAGTAGAGAGGAAGTGATGTACCTGCCTGTTTCTGTCGCCTCCAATCAGGCAGGTTTTGCGTGTCCTGTGCAGTGAGCTACGCAAGGACTGTTCAGCTTGGTTTTCCAAGTGGCTTCAAACAAGTCTAAGAAAGTATCTGTATTACAATATGTACAAAATACTACTTCGGAGGTAACAAAAAAACCCTTATGTGATCAGTGGAAATAATTTACTTTGACAATAATGCAAAGCCCTGACTTAGCTATGCATGCAGTGGGATTTTTGGATGGCTAACCATAGAATGATACTAATGTCTCTCCTTTTTTCTCTTCACATCCCATCCTTTCCCATACCGTTTGTCCATATTCTTTCTTTTTTTTTCTGTTTTGTTTGCTTTATGATTTTTACACCTTTCCGTTCTACAGTGTGACCAAGATCAGTGCATTCAGAGCACTAAATTCGTTTTGCAGGCTGCTGCCACCCCACTACTACAGAGTGAACCCAGCATAACTAGTGAAGAGCTACCTTTACCAGGAAAGACTTCTATCAGTGGGCCTTGTGCAACTCTAACTCTAGGGCAACCAACACCACCATCTTCCATGCCAAATCTCACATCAGACACGGGTTTGACAGACATGATACCCTTGAAAGAGGAACACGAAGGTCATCAGTTTCTTACTCCTGAAGAAGCTCCTTCACCCCCTGGGATGCTGCCAAGCGGAAGTCCTATTACACACAGCCATACAATGCACGTCCTGAGTCTAGCCAGCCAGGATTCTTTGCATGAAGACTCAGTACGTGGTCTTGTGAAGCTTAGCTCAGTTTGAACAGCTTCTTTGAACACTGCACCTTTTCTTGGTGTCTATACAAATCTTTACTTAACAGGAATGACACCGCAGTACCACTGTAAGACTTTGTAACATGGCTATAATGGAAACTTTATTGCATAATGGAGTCTACTAAAAAAAAACAGCTTCTTTTTTTCAGTGGAGCTATGGCATTTTTTTGACCAGGCTGTTAATGGCTATGCTTTGATGGTGACCACATCTCCTTTTTAAGAAAAAACAGAAATGGTCAATATTCTTGTTTCCTGCAGTTTGGGTACAGCAAGTTGGAATTCAGCCTGTAACAAAGACCATGTTCAGTACAAAAGAGAGATTCTTGGATGTAAGTGTCATGCTCTGTGTTCTATGCTCTTGTAATACACACTTGTTAAGGCTTACCACACTTGTGGCCAGAATGATCTGCACTTACATGTTATGCTACTAATATTTGAGATAGAAAAATTACCATTCCGTTTGTTAATACAAAAAAGTAAAATAAAAAAAAAAAAAAAAAAAAACCCTACGGATACGGATTTGCATGCCACGCTACGGTATGTGTTACAGTGGTGTTGGTATTAAGAGAAAGTGCTGCTTTTTTATTTGTGACTTTCAAAGTGCTGTTTCATTTAAAGACAGTGCAAATTAATGGACTATATATTTTTTTCAATTTATTAAAGTTTATTTTAATTTTTTCAGTGGTGCCTGGAAGATGGAAACTTACTGATTTGACCATGTTGCATATCATTTAACCTTCTGTTTTAAGTGTTTAGAATGAGATATTGTGTTGTGCCATACTACAAGATTCTTCCACTCCCTAATGTGATACAATTACCTGTGGACCTCCAATAAAATGACATCCTCTATTTCGTGGGCACGTGTACAGTTATCCTTGTACAATTCTTCTGGGGAAAGATGGGAAGATTATGATTTATTGACATAGTTTGTGAAGGATATAACTGGAATATGTTAATGAAACCAGAGCTGCGGAGGAAAAGCTGCTTATAAGTTTTGCTTCAGCATCTTTCATGGCGTTGTTTGAGATGTGTATTTGTTCCCATCACGAGTCTGTATTCGGAAATGGAAGAGTTTGTGTCTGCTTGAACTGTAATTCTATGTTCCGTGTGTCTAAAGGGTGAGGGGCTTTTGATTAAAGACAAAGAGACAGCTTAGTGAAGTAACCATATCTGTAGCTACCTCCTGGCCGTGGTGCTTCAATTATTCGTTTTCTAGTATTTAAAATGGAAATGTGGATTTCGAGCCAGTATTTTCTTTGTTTTGTGTTTTGTTTAAGTAAAGAGCAATTAAAAGGTTAAGAAGATTATTGGTTTTGATGATAGCTGATTGGCTTTTATACTGTATTTACCATACTTTTCAGGATATGGGACCTGGATTCTTATTTTTCCATGACAAACTGATTTCAGAATGTAGTTTATCTTACGAGGTTACGACACTATAATGTGCACTAGTTCAGAAATGTAGCAGCTTTATATTGTTCACTCGTGGTCATTCTCTGACACCAAGCTAAAAATTTGTTTTTCATTGTTGGTAATGTGGATAATGAGCCTGCAGAAAACCAACCACCCATGCTATTGAAGTATCAAACAAAGATATTGACAGAAACTCTATTCCTTTAAAAATTCACAAGCAATCTGTTTGTATAATTAATTGTGCTAACTTTGCATAGTTCAGCAAGTGGAACATATCAACACCTTCTGACTGTACTACAGTAGGAGGTCCACCAGCGAACCTCTAGCAGAGAAGTGTGAGCCAGCTATTTTAGACAACTTCCCACCACATTTCTGAAGCAGGACAGTCTCAAGTTCTTTCTACAAGCCAAACTACAGTGGCTGAATTGTTTCTGTTGATTGGTCTTCCAGTAATCCTCAAGTATCTACACTTATTTCTGTGTATGCTCTTGAAAATGAGTCATGACGCTCATTGTCTTGATTTCACCTTTCGCTGATGTGGCTTCTCATGTATGAAGCCATGAGCATCTGAATTAAAGGAGATGATGGAATGAGTGTTGGAGATGCTTGACTTGTTGGCCTGGCTAAAGAATCCCAGCTTTGAGTTTGTAGAACAGTACTTGACTGAATCATCATCTCATAGCGTCTGTCAACTATGGATGCCCATGATACAGAAGGACAAGTCAAATATTCATCACATGTTATATTTAATTTCCACTTTCCACTCATCAATGATGATGATCTCTGTTTCTAGCAAATTATTCTTTTCAATGTTTCCAAGAATACCAGCTTTGTGACAACATTTGTATGTCATTGCCACCGGGGAATAGCGCAGAAAGCAGCTCATCAGCTCTGAGCACACAACAAAGTCTGTGTTGGTTTTAACATGAAACAACAGGAAAAAGAGCAGTAGTATTAGCATATTTATGCTGCTTTTCCTGTGAAACTTTTCACCATGTTTTCCACCATGTTTTTCAAACATTATTTCTTTGGTTATAACTGAGGAATAAGAACAAGCTAACAACACTGGAACAGAAGTTCTAGTGATGTTTTTGCTCACGACTGTTTAGTTTCTAAGATGACAGCCTTATGTTTTTAGCATTCTCTTTTTGTTTCTTTGTTTTGTGTTTTTTTTTTTGTTTGGTACTTCAGAGTAATTTAAATACTGATTTGTCTGTCTAGATACGTTTATTCACCCTATTACAACTTTTGTCTTCCTACTCGTCTTGGTCTTTTTGAATGGCAACCTCTCTAACCTCTCTGACACAATTGCCTTGTGAGGACATCTGCTGGAAGATTTTGGAATTAAGTCTATTAACCCAAGTGGCGTGGTACTTGCAGTCTTTGACTGACAGCAGACAATGATTTAGCAGCAGGTTGATCGAAGTGTGCCTCTGAAAGGATTTTGGGGCCATTCTCCTCACCTCTATCTCAGCGCGTATCAGCTGTGGGAGCTCCCATACTTGGAACTTGAGTGTACATCAGGAGTGAGTCAGCAAAGTAACTACTCATCTACTCATCATTCTACAGATCTTTTTGTTGTTTTATTTTTTATGAACTCTGATTATTGAATGTTCACACTAGATATTCAAAATAATAGTCCTAGTCAATATCACAGGGGGATTCTTCATTTCTGTTTTTGTTTGACAATTGCTATAATAATATTAAATAGTTCTAATGTTCACATGAGTTATAAATGTGACCTCAGTGAAAGTCAATATTTTCAAAAAGTATTCATTTTTTCCATAAATCTGAAATCTTTGAATGTGTAGAAACTGGTTGGTTTATCTGATAAAAACTATTTATTCTAATTTGTTTTTCTTTAAATAACGTGTTTTTTTTTCCTCCTAGATAGCTATAGAGCATATGGAGAATGAAGCTGTGCTTCATAAAGTGTTCTTAAAGGCTCTTTATTCTTGTGATTTCTCAAAGACATTTCTGTTTTAAGAAGGAGTTTTATATATTCATACCAGTTTGCCAGTAATGTAATAAATGTCATTTTTTATTGTATTTTTGTATGTTAGTGCATCCCTTAATCAGCTTTTCATCTCTTCTTGTTAATAGAAGGTGCAGGCAGATGTATTTGCATATGAAGTTATTGATGCAGGTTTATGTCTATATAAAGTGGTTAATACACTCAGTGACATTAGTTTTCTAGATGGAAGATCAGCTGCTTCGCTTTTAATTTAGTGAATGATCCTAGAAAAAGAAAACTGATCTCATAAACCGAAGACCTATGTGGGAGCATTGCTACAAGGAAGAATACCAACTTCTTATGCTGTGGAGACTTCTTATTTGTTTAAATATACATAGATCATTTTGAATCAACCCTAGCAAAAAGGACTTGGGAGTACTGATGGATGGCAGGCTGAATATGATCCAGCAATGTACCCTCACAGGCCAGAAAGCCAACTGTATCCTAAGCCATGGAAAAAAAGTGTGGCCAGCAAGGCCAGGGAGCTGATCCTGCCCTTCTTGCTGGTGAGACCTGACCTGGAATGCTTCATTCAGGCGTGTAGTTCTCAGTACAGAGGAAACATGGACCTGTGGGAGCGCATCCAGAGGAACGGCACAGAGAGAATCCATGGGATGGAACACCTTCCCTGCAAGGACAGGCTAAGAGAGCTGGAGTTGTTTGGCCTGAAGAAGAGAAGATTCTGGGAAGACCTGACAGCAGCCTTCGGTATCTAAACGGAGGCATTAAAAAAGAAAGAAAAAGACTCTTCAGCAGGGTCTGTTGTGATAGGACAGGGAAAATGGTTTCAAACTAAAAGAGGAGATTGAGATTGGACATCAGGGAGAAGTTTTTTACGCTGAGGGTCATGAAGCATTGGAACAGGTTGCCACAGATGCTCAGTGCCTGGAGACATTCAAGGTCAGGCTGGAGAGGTTCTGAGCAACCTGATCTAGCTGTGGGTATCCCTGTTCATTGCAGGGGAGTTGAACTAGATGACATTTAAAGGTCCCTTCCAATTCAAATGATTCTGTGGTTCTATGAAACTAATGCCTCCTCTTTATTTTGTGGAAACTACAACAGATACAAAGAGTTCAATAACAATTTTTATAGAGCAAATTCTTAGCTACAAAGCTATTCTTGAACACCGCCATGAGCTATGCATTTTTGCCAGGTATGACCAAGAGGTTGTTATGAGCGTGGCATGCAATCTGCAGCAATGTTTGTGACCCACTGTCACCACTGCTGAAATGCACCACACTACTCACCACCTCACTCTGCTTACATCCCACTGTTTGGTCTCCATCAAGGTTTAGGAAGCATCAATGAATATCAGTGGGTGCCATTTTTACCACACGGAGGAATTCAGTGGCACACCTTTGCTTCATCTGCACTTCCACGTCAGACATCATCTGTCAAACTGCCTCTCTGCTACCATCCTTCATATAACAACAGCATGTAATGGGACATTGGTGGAAAGGTTCAAACTCTACTGCCATACCTTCAGCATCTGCCCCTGAAGTCTTAGGCTGATATAATAAAACAGGATGCATTACTTTTGGAGCAGCCCTCATACGTAGTGGGTATAGTATTTGTTGGTAAGTAAATCATTGTCTAATGTTCAAAATGCAAAATGAATGAAACTGAGCTTCTGTTTGTCTTTTAGTTCCCAAGATCAGTACAGCTTGAAGAATTGAGCAACGTTTGGAGGGATCTGACCCTTCCTTTGGTTCTTTTCTGGTATAAACTTTTTGCATGACATGTCATTATGTATTTGTTCCTCGTCCCCTTGTTATCAGTGATTCTCAGAGGAGCATGAGCGTAGCATGTTCAGCCTGACTCTTTGTTTTAAAGTTCAGTTGCTGCCCAAATGACGTTTTTCTCAGCCAAAGTGAAATGAAGCAGCGTATATTTTCAGATGTGTTCAGAATAAGCCACAGGTATGAATGGAGCATGTTTCAGTTTGTTTAGGTTATAGGTGTAGTTTGTTTAAACTGGTGTTGTCTTATTTTTCAAGATCCATCAGGGTCAGTGCATACCAGCTGTGATTGCCTGGCTGCAAGGACCTTGCAGTTTGACATCTGGCTAAGCACACTGCCTGGAATTTCCAAAGATGGGTTTAGAGCTATTTAAACCTGTGCAAATCTCCATTCAGTCCAAGTTGATGCAGCAGTTCAGCTCTGTCAACAGGAGGCTACTGTCTGTTAACACTGAACTATGCAATGTGAGTGCTCACCACTAACAGTGCAGGGTGAAGTGTAGAAAAAATTTTGGATGCTACAAAGAGAAAATAAAAGCTGCTTCTGAGGTAGGTCAGAGGGTACAGGAATAAGAAGATGAAAGGGAGATGGCTGAGGGAAAGCAGAACAGAGAAGATTAGCAGGTGACAGAGAGAAAAGGGAATTATCTGTAAGCATGGAAAAAAAAACAAAAGGGAGAAGAGAAAATGGGGGAAAAAAGGGCAATTTCCTCAATGTTATCTGAACAAAATTTAAAAAATGGTCACTGATATTAAAATGTTTTTATTAGAAATGCCTTTAAAAACATTCTGGAAAGAAAAATGTGAGAGAATTAAGGTCAGACTTTGAGAGAAAGAAACTGTAGGAAGGCAACGTGAAAAAAGTTGAATAATTGATCTGCTCTCAATCTCTTCCCTGCTACTGTATTTTCCCTATTTCTGCTTTGAAAACGTAAGAAATTTGTACACATTTGTAAACATAAGAACTGTGGTCCATTCATAATTGCTGGGAAGCTTAAAGCACTGGACATATTTAAAGATAGGAGATCTCATTAGTGTTCTGCAATTCCCCACTGATAATTGTTATTAGATTCTGTATTTCCATACTAGAAGTGCCATCACGCTGGAAAACTTGATGGGTATAGTATGATTTTGGAACTCTTTGTGAGTCCTTCATCAAATTTGTTCACTTTTGTATGAAAATGTTGTCCTTAGTAGCAATATAGCCAATTGGACTTAAAACCTGGATTTCAGTCTGTTTCTGTGACTCGTGAAAATATAGATTAAGATCACAATCTAGGTTAACTTTTTATGGTTTACAAAGCAAATAGTTCTGTTGCATGGAGATATTTTGCATTGCGGGACATACTCAGGTCAGTTCCACTGGCTAAAAATATGAATGCCAGTACCACTTGGTGTATCGTATGCCTTTCCAGAGTTGAGAATCATTACTTCTTCTGAAAATTAGGGAAAACTAAGTTTAACCTCACTGTAGTTTAGATCTCCTCAAACCTGAAGCTGGTAACTACTGCTGGCAGTTACCTGCATGGAAGTTACGTGTTAGAAATACAAAAGGGCACAAAGGGACTGTTTTAAAAACAGCTTGGCCAGGTGATCTGTGATGTGATAAGTGTTGGAGCCTATCTTTAGCTCATTTCAAAAGTACCAAATACTCTCCCAGACCATACACAATTGGGAAAAGAGTGTAAATTCAACATGTTAAAAATATTGTTTGGCAACAAGAATATTAGGTCATAGGATCATAGAATGGTTGGTTTGGAAGGGACCTCAGATCATCAAGCTCCAGCCCCTCTGCCACAGGCAGGGCCACCAACCTCCATGTCTAACATTAGACCAAGCCCAGGGCCCCATCCAACGTGGCCTTGAACATGTCCATGGATGGGACATCCATAACTTCTCTGGGCAGCCTGTTCCAGCACCTCACCACTCCCTCGGTAAACAACTTCCCCCTGACATCTAATCTAAGTCTCCTTTCCTTTAGCCTAAAACCATTCCCTCTTCTCCTATTACTTTCTACCCATGTAGAAAGTTGATTTACCTCATGTTTATAAACTCTCTACCAAAGTGAACAGCGGTTTTATTCTTACATGCTCTTTATTCTGTATCTCAGATTCCTATGTTCCTATGGTCATTTTCATATTGATAATGTCAATCTTTATTATAGTTACCCTTTAAGAAGGAAACAAGGCTAAATGCTGATTTTCCGTAGCTCCTTGACAAGCAGCTGTTTCTAACATTCTGACTTTTGAATAATTTTTCTCATATCAAAGATTAGAATCCTCTTCCATTCCTAAGTAGATATTTTGTAACATATCATAGCATGTTTTCTTGGTTATTTAATTGTCCTAAATCCAGTTTATAATATCAAATTGGTGGGAGGAAAAAAAAAAAAAAAGTACTTGCATCACAAGTCATTACTGCATGATAACAATAGAATGAGTGCAGATGTTAGGAGAGGACCTGCTCCAGATTCCAGATTTTACTATTTAAAAGGCTTTGTAAAAAAAACTGTATTTTTAAATGGTAATGGTAAATGCCTCTGCAGAGATTAAAGCATATATTATTCTAATAGTCCATATGTTGTGTCTAACCTATGGCAAGTTTATTCCTCTCTTATCCACTCCAATTTACTTAATAGTCAGTTGCTATGATCTTGTGTTCTTGACATAAAAATTGGTAACCTGATGTCTGAGAACTGCATCCAGACATTGAGTCTAATTGCATTTGCTTCCTACATGTTTCCACTGGCTGCAGTGATGGTAGCATCCTGCAGAATTTTACAAAAGTATGTTTTGACATAACAAAGGCACAAGATGCTGATGAGAATAGGTACAGAAAATGTCTTAAGGATATGCATTTCCCTCATTGACTGTAAGGACATAACATTAGATTACACTCAGGAAAACAGAATCATTCCGTATCTTAGATTTGATTTGATCTCACACGAGCACTGTCATATTCATTCATCTGATACTTGTTTGTGGTTACTACTGTGAGTGGGAATGCAAAACAACGTAAGTTTAAGGAAATAGCATGCAAGCCTTTAGTATCATTTTATCGAGATACCCAGCAAATGGTGAGTAGCACCAGTGCATGACGGACACATCGCATATATGTTATAGGGAAAAGAAGAGAAGTTGCTGCGTGGAGCCCGTTTTATGATTCACAATGACTGTGCAAACTAAGCAGGCAGATAGCCCTCAAAAATTCTGTCTTGTTAGCACTTTATCTTTTGCTCCTGGTTAGCTGTTGACCCAGCATGCTGTTCACATTATTAGTTATCGGTGCATGCACATTCGCATTACAGATGCTTGTTCATATTCAGAATGTTGTACTGAAATAAGTAACCAGTCTCAAAACATAAGGGAACTTTTCTTGCTTTTTCTGAAGCTGGCTTTTCCCAGGTTACCTTACAGAATGAAAATGTAAAAGAAACCAAAGGCATTGCCACGCTGTAGGTCTGAGGTACTGTCCTGTCCTCACAGAGTCAGGCAGTGTTTTTCTTCATTAATTTCAATGATAAGTCTTTTTCTAATGCACAGTATGGTCAGTCAGTTCTGCACTAGAGGAGCGGGAAATGTTTTCAGGTTTCTTCTGCATCACCTGAGTTGCACAGTTAGCTCTGTGAGTTGTCATGCTTTTTCTTCTAGGTGGCAGTGACCATTTCCCAATGTTTCTCTGTCCTGCTTTGCTTCTTGATGTCAATGGGAGCAGGTGCTCTACTAGGAAGCTTCTTCTAAGCAACGTTTAGACAAGTTCCTCTTTTGATTTCTAATTGCATCTCTAGAGGAGGAATCAGTTCTAAGTGTGGTTTTAGAGTCAGAGAGTATGACATCTGTAGCCTTCAGCTGGGGTGGAGATGTCACATTTCCTATTTCACAGGAATGTACACGCTTGCATTGTATGCTTTTTTTTTTTCCCCCAGCACTTGTAGGTCTTTGTTACAATTTCCTTAGCAAACAGAAGAATTTATAGGTATAGCAAAGATACAGTTACATTTAGGACAACGTGAGCAGATGAATTTTAACTTTCTTGTAATGCATGAACCAAACAAAGGTTTCCCACAATTGTAGGAATTTCAAAGAAATTCAGGTAGGAAAAGAGCTGCTGTACATTTATGTGTTATTTTAAATAGTCATTTTCTCTGGCCAGGCTCACCTTTGTCACTTGTCACAACACTTCAGTTAGCGTTTGTAATTGCTTCCTAAACTGAAAACACACCCATCTTGAGTCTGAGCTTGCTGATGGGGAGAATATTTGTCCTCACTTCCAGGCCTATCCGTTTCTCAACAGAGAAATGGATATTTTTAATGATTCTTCTCCATCAGCAGTGTGGCAGCCTCCCACAGCCTTCTGATGCTGCTTCCTATGTTATGGCTGGGGGTTGTTGTATTCTGGGTACCAGGCTCTACGCTTTTGGCTTTCAGGATCCACAAGGTTATTACTACAACGCTGCACTCTCACACACATACACGACTTCAGCATGATTGTGTAAGTTGATTTTTCCTTAGAAAAACGTCTGAGCAATCAGTTTTGCTTTATGCTTTCCTTTCCTTTCCATGCAGTAGCGTGGTATTTCAGCCATATGCAGCTAATGCTGATATCTACCTTTCTTTTCTGCTCTTAAGAAAATTTTCCATGAAAAGGAGCTGCTCTTGTACTTCTGCAGCTCTCCAATCTGCCTCAGCTTGAACTTGAATAATTCCTTGCATTGACTGGAAAGTCCGCTGAAAGCTTCAAGATAGCAGCTTAGTTTCTGTAAGTGGTTTGGTGGACGACTCATCCTATGAATGATTCAGTACCTGTCTTTCCAAAAGGGATGAATTCAGGTTGTGTGTTCTATAATTCAGTGAATTCTTAATGCCTGAGTGAACACATACACAAAAAGAAATTATTCATCCAGTCTTGTAGCAAATCTATCACTTGTAAGTTTTTCCTTCTATCACTGGTTCTATGTTCAATAATACCTGGAGTAGAGCACCAAGAACTAGAAGAAGAGAACAGTGTTTATACAGTTATGCTGAAGCATGTAAAGCTTACTGGATAGGAAAAAAAAGAAACGTGAGGTTTTTATCTTCTTCTAGAGTAACTGCTGCTTTCAATGGAGTGCTGGTTCAGTGTTGGAGAAGATGTATTGGTTCTTTTCCTGTAAAAAATATGTTGAAAATATCTTTGCTACAAACCAGTGTGTGTTTATTGTGTCACCCAGGAGGCCTGGTACTCCATTTGCTTATGTAGATGTTTATTTACTGGTTTATAGTTAATAGCTGCCATCACCTTTAAAAGGAGTGTTCCCAGGCAGTTAATATGCCCACTTGTAGTGATACAGGAAGTCCCTACTACAGTTTTTAGTCAGGCTGTTCAGTGGAAAACCACTCTGTGAAGTGGGTTCTCACAATGCTTGTGCGTGCCTGTAGTCTCTATCTCTGTATGACTCAGAGACCTTGTTCTCCAAATGGGTGCTTCACAGAGAATTCAATATATTTGCCATTCAAAGGCAAATAATCAACTTTGTCAGCATCTGACCTAAGCAGTTCTGCAAAATGTACTCTAGGCAAATTGAGAAGTAAGAGACCACAGAAAACTCACTGCTACTATTCATAACTGTTTTTACAACAGTAGGGAATTAAAAATGAGCTACAGTCCCTTCCAGAGCAGGGTTTGTTTTTGTTTTTGGTTTTTTTTTGTTTTTGTTTGTTTGTTTGTTTGTTTGTTTTTGTTTTTTCCAGGAGGAAAGTATTTTATCTTCTCTTGGCAAGTATTACAACCCCAAAAGCACGTCTTGACTAAATTACAATAACAGAGGAATTATTGTTCTTGTTTAAAAAAACAAAATGAAATTAGAAGAATTGCTTTTGAGTTGCTAGTATATGGCAGCTATTCAGTGAATAGGAAGGAGTTTGTAATCATTCATAAGTCTTAAAAAAAATAATAATAGCATTTCAAAAAGATTAAATTTTGTCTGGTGCCAAGGTCTTCTGAAAGTCTTTTGGTTTTTCTTTTACACTGCAAAATTGGTTAGGCAATTTAGTCTTACCCATTGTATGTAAGAGGTATTGGAAACTAACATGTTTAGTTCCAGTGACTTAATCAGACAAGATTTAGGTAAGATTAGCAATTAGAAACTTCACATGACCTCTCCACTGCTGTATCTGCGAAGATTTGAATCATAGTTGCCTCGGGTTAAGGTTTTACAAGAACAGTTGGAATATGTTTACATTGATGCCAAGTTAAATTCTTAAAAGGTAGAATCCGTACCCTACTACAAGTGTTAGATGGATGCATGCATGAGCTGGTAAGCAGATTACATTTTGATTTCTTCTCTTATTTCTTGTTTTAGTGTTGCCTTCAGTAAAATGTGAGATTTGGAGTTCTGATTTGTCTTTCTTTATTTCCAAAAAAGTGAGAAGCTTTTGTGTCTGTGGGGGAATTACCTGATTTTCCTGCTTGAAGCTTCCCAGTCTCAAAATTGGGTCCATTTGTTATAATTCAACCCACATCTCAGGCTCTGGGTTTAGCTCTACAATGAAATGTGTTATGTAAGGGTGGTTTTTGTTGTTCTGTCACTCTGATTTTCACTGTGAGAAAGTAAATTAGAGATGTGTGGCCTGGTAAAGAAATTAAACCAACATTAGTTTTGCAGTAGGTTATAGCAGTTCTGCAGTAGGATATTGCCTGAAAGTGTTAATTCAGGGAAAGGTCTTTAAGTAGTATTGCTAGAAGGGACCTTGAAATAATCTAGCCAGTCTTCACATTTCAACAGATACAAATACCTGTTTCTGTAATACCTGATTTAGTTTATACTGTGTGTAATGACTTCTCCAGTCCATACAGCAGCGGCCTATGTTACTCCTTTAGAACACTCCCTGTTCTCATAACTACTTGAAGGCCTATTTTCCTTGCTGAAGAACTTGTGCCTAGCAAATTTGAACTGTTTTCTTCTCTCGTACCATGAGACACTTCAGGCTGCTCTGTAAAAAAGGAATTACTGTACTTGCTGTTCAAGGGAAGACGATGGGGCTTGGGAAATTCCTTCACAGAACATATTCAAGAAGAATCGGAACATCTTACTGAATTTTATTTCCAATGTTTCCAAACAGCTTTTGAAGTGAAGAAAAGGTGAACAAGTAATTAGGTCACACTGTGCTGACCAAAAGCACTGGTGAGGTGATGGAAATTTTTAATGACTTAATTTCAGTGCATGGCATTGTGATACTGTTGGTGGCGGCTACCAACTCTATCAAAATTCATACGATAACTGGCATGATTCTTCAGAAAGAAATCTCGTTATCATCATCATGCAGTTGCAATGAACTCACAGTACAATACTCCTTGCTCTGGTGCAGGTATTGTGGAGGACTTGTCTCCAACACTCTTGAGAGTCTGTTGGCAGTGGTTGGATAGGTCTTGCCTTAGGTAGTACTGCATGGTGACAGAAGAGATGTTACACTGGCACAGATCTGTTAGATAACCTCAGTTCTTAGAAAGGCTTCAGAGTTGGATATGTTGTATTGTGTTCCTGATAGTTCCTGTGCTTTGGAGAAGGGATACTTCTGTGAGGCATTTTGTGTGACAGTCTGACCACTCATTCAGTGTCGGTAACATGAATTTCAATCCTCATTTCACAAAGAAATGGAAATCTGTAGGAGGGATGATGGGGAACAAGAAGAGGAGAGGAGGGACATGAGAAAAGGAGAAATGTATTTCTTCAGGGATTCACTAACAGCTGTTCTAAATGTGGGTAAGGAGGTTATTTGTACACAGTTCTGCATTTGAGGATGTTTGTGCAAAAACTGTTTGGATCCACAGAGTCTGCTTCAATTTTAGACATGAATTCTGCTTACACAGCGCACAGAGTAAACAGGACTTACCCTACGTTTCCATCACTTCACTCTTTTCCAAAATAATTTCAATTATTGTTTTCAAATGAATTGACGGGATTAGAAATGGTTGCAGAGGAAGAAAAAAGTGTGAAAGTTAAGACCAACCTAGAGTACAAGTCAGACTTTGGTTCAGCTTGGCATTTGGCAGAAAAGTGCTTCTAAAACAGTGGAATCTCAACAGAGATGGAGGTGAAGGTCAGAAATTCAGTATAACTTAATCTTAGAAGAGCAGATCTCTGGACCAGCCACTTGGCTGAAGCTATAGACTGCACAGGAAAGAATATGTAAAGTATGAAACATAAAAGGAATAAAGGCCATTTCTGTGGAAATGCGATGCTTCATGTACACCCTGCCGTTCGTGATTTTAGGTTGTTTCTTTGTATGATTGGAAAGAAGTGAAAGCCTGCACGTGAAACCAGAACAGTAGAACTAAGGACTTGTTTGTTTTATAAGTGTGGACATTTTAAGGTGCATCAGCACAGTAATCGTTGCTGAACTGATCTTGGTGCTCAGTCAGTAGAGCCAGTCATCTGGGGTAAGTGTGCCATGTATGCTTACCCATGGTGACTAAGTCGTGGGATTTCGGAAGCTGAATCAGGGACTTGGTGCGTGATCTCAAGCAAGTTGTTTATAGTCATCATGTTTACTGTACCAGATGCTCAACAAACTGCCTGGGTTCATTCTGGGAAATAACACTGTGTTACAAAACAGACACAGTTCCCAGACAGGAAAGTAATTTAGCTTAATCTTCTCTTTCCTCATACATGAAATGTTGCTTCTTGCTTTCCTCCTCTCCCTGGTGAAGGGTTGAGTATTTTCACTAAAATTGCTTACTGCAGTGAAAATCACTACCAGCAGTTTAAAAGTTGTGTATTCTAGGGTTCAGGTTTATCATATTCTACAGTTCCCAGGTGCCCCAGGTTGACGGAATAATATGTGCTGTACTGTGGTTTATGTGTACTCATATATAGAATTAGAGTCATCGCAGATCAATTGTTTTTCACTGAATTATAGTCAGGCATTAAGGTGCCTTCATTCCAGGAGAGGTTTACTCTTGTGCCATCCCATAAGGAGGGAAAATAAGAGGATGATGCACTTCAGTCTGTATTTATTTTATTAATGCAAAGTGGCATTATATTGCCTAAGTACAGTGCATTTCCAATGGTGTGCTGCTGAAGGAAACTTTGTGGTGACTTAAGCCATGATATGTTAGAAGCTATAGAGAGATCTAATGATATTATCAGGAGAATAACGTCTAATGGTTCACAAATTCTAGTTCTCAGATCCTCTGTAATTCTTGGACGTTGTGTTGATAGTCCATAAAAGATCAATCACTTGCAGGAGAGAGAATAGTCAGCTTCACAGTCTAGGAACAGAACTCAGAACCTCTGGCTCTCACAGACTTTTCCAGGCAGTGCTTTTTGGTGCTTCTGGCATGAGCATCTGCCAAATCACCTGATTTTACACTCGACTCTACCAGAATTTGCAGACACACATGCTGTCCAGGTTCAAAAGACCTTGGAGTAAATCTGCAGGTCTATTGGCTTCAGTCTCTGTCTTTCAAATTGCTGAGAGCTGCGCAGGGATGCAAACGTGCCAAGATGTTGAAATGCTGAGGCATGTCTGTCTCCCAGCTGCCTTTCAAAGACATAAGAGGCATATAGCTTTCTGAGGAATGTTGCTACCACTGTCCATATCTTGGAACAGTTCTATGGAGTCCTTATTGCTCACTCTAGAAAGCAAGAGATGGACAATGCAGATCTAGGGGGAAATTGTGCGAAAGTTACTTCAGACTCTGTGATACCCCACCCAGAGACAGCTGCACACTGCTGCTCTGTGAAAAAGTTAGGTGCCATTTATATTTCTGCTGCCCAGGCTTAGCTTCAGAAATCCAGTGCAGCAGAAAAGAGCTGGCCAAGTGCAAGGATCCAGGCATCCTCATCCAAGGGGAACACAGTGCAGATACCACGTGGTGACAGGGTTATTGGAAATTTGTTTTCCAGTGTAGAAACCTTGCAATGACACTAGCCTTAGAGCCTTGCAGCATTGCTGGGGTAGTCCAAAGCACTTACTGTGCAAGCCAAAATCCAGACCAGTCCTTTTTAAGTAGCACATAGGGTTGGAAGAGAAGAGGGAATATTCTGTCTTTCTGTATCTGGGTTGTGGCCCGAGTATATCTCATTGTTGGCACATTCGCTACTGTCTGGCAAACTTGAGTGCTGAGGGACCTGAGAAGCAGTGATAAAGTGGTATTGTCCTAGTGCTAGGGCTGTCCTTACCAGATAGGAAAGGGAAGAAAGGCAAATGTACTTCCACAACAACTTCACAGTTATCCAGAGCTGAATGTTTGCCTGTGCTGGAGCTACCCTTGTTATTAGCCTTCTAGATCTTTTCTTTGACCTCCCAGGAGTGTACAGACCAGTAGGTTTCCATGTTTCTGCATAGTACATAGGTCTATATCCTTAAATAGTCTTATTTTTGCACATCTTCCGTCACACGTGCAAACCACATTTCAAGATGATTCAGATATCTTCTTGTCGGCTAAAATTGCAACACTTTTCAGGGGAAGACTGTCAAGTTGTAAATTTGTTTTTTTTTCAGTCCATCATACACATTTTGAAACCCAAATGCTGATTTTCTACGTTGCCACTTTCAGTTTCATCTCTAGTCTTTTGTGGAGAAAAGGTGGGGTTTTTTATTGTTTTATTTTCCCTTAAGTGAATTTCTTATGAAAAGAAACTGGCTGACAGCAGTAGATGCCTGCAATAGACAGAGGGAATGAGGACCAGCTGTAGCTGCTTGGCTTGCAGCCGTTCTCCCAGTGCCCACACCAACAAGAAAAGATGTTGACAGTTCAGTAAATTTTATTTCATTTTGAAGCATTGGCTGTTCACAAATTAGCTTACTAATATATACGTCTATTTTCTCTTCAAGCAAAAAGGATAAGAAAGAGCAAAGAACTGTTCTAAGTTAAGCACTCACAAAAAAGCTTTTATTTATCTCTTTCACTAGTATGAGTGCAAGAGCTGTTCAGTAGTTTTGATGGAGAGCGGTTTTCTTCCCCTAAGCAATAGCTAATAGATCAATTCTGCTCAAAATAAACTTAATTTACATATTTATTTCCTCTGATTTAACCTCCCTGAGAATAGGAGTGGTGGCATCTGTAGAGTCCTAATAAATGACTTAGATTAAGTCAATCAGGTCTGGTTTTACATAAGAAGGCTCCCGGAACTGGTTAATTTCTTTATTTGCTTATGAAAGTAATAAGGATACTTGTAATCAGACTGAGTTGTCTCTCTGCAATTAATAAAAATAGGAAGTCAGACCAAGTTCCAGCAGTTGGCTGAATTACAAATTACAACAAGAGAACCACAGCGATTATCAGGTCATCGATCTGTTTAGGTCAGTGACATCAGTTTGCAATGGCCGGAGGGAAAATGCATGATATCCTGCCACAAGGCAGAGAAGAAATGTGCTCTGCTGGGAAGAATAGGCCTAAGATGTGAAGCCTGACACTTTTCAGCCATTCTGTAACATCCAGGATGGTTGTAATAAAAGTCTTCAGGTGTTTCTGTTGTTTCTGAGAAACATCTGATGCTTTCACTTCCTGCTAAGATCTTGGCATCTGTGATATGTGTGCTAGTGGGCTTCCCTGTCCAATTACTCATTATATGCCTTTTGATCTCCATATCAAACCTGATTTTTGTTTTATTTTCCCTGTTGTTTTCTGAGGAAAAGCAAATAGGTGCATTGCCAGACCAGGGATTGTTTATAGCAGTAGCTCCACCACTGGCTTTAGGCTCCCTTGTGATTTGCTTAGTTGCAGAGATGCAAGCAGCATTTATAGACCATGCACAGGTTCCTCAGCTCTTCCCCTTCTCAAGCACAGCCCAGGACGTCCTGGGCTGCCTTCAGAATCAGCGTTCTTTGGCATTCAGGTAAGTCCTTGAAAAAACAAATGTTTTCAGCTGCCAATCTTCATTCTTGAGATTTGCCGCAGGCAAACCCCATAAAATTCCCAGGCTTCGGAGGACAACTTGAAATATGAAATCAACCAGAGTAATTCCACCCCTAGTCCAGTCAACCAAATAGTTCTGTCAGAACGAATAATGTTTAGTGAATAAAAGCAGAAGAAATGAGTACCCCCAGCATACTCTTTTTAGATTACAGACTGCACTTTTTAGATTATGGACTGCACTAACAGCACTTACTATACCTTTATTGCCCAACTTAGGTAGTTTGAGGCTTGATCAAGTGTCTGTGCAGAAGTTTTTCCCAAATCGGAGCGCCCAAAAGACCTGTGCTCTGAAATAGCTTTCCTTTAACTTTCCTTTAAGATTGAACGGTGATCTCCTCCTTATCACTTTGCCATGAGCAGTAAAGGAGTGTTTGTCATTTATGTTTTAGTAATTGTTCTAAAACTTCTCTAGGTTCGTACATAAGGCAGTAGAGAAAGCCATGCTTTCTTATCTTACAAGACAAGACTTTTGGGTTTCACCTCATCTAGGTTACAAAGTGTAGACAATAAAATTAGTTTGATCATGCCATGTGTTGTGCCTTCTCAAGGTGCAGTCAGTGTATGTTGTGTCCTTTCTCTTCAGGATGTACTTACCAGATAGAACCTTAGATCAACAAGGCAGGACCGAAGTTATGCCCTGTTTTTACCTTTATGCCTGGTGTTTTGCTTTCTGCCAGACTTGTTTCTGTCCTTTCCTGCTTCAGTCTGACCATGTGCGTTACTGCCTTCCCAAATGTTAAATTCAGTTGAGTAACTACTGCGTCAGTGCCAGCCTGAGCCCTAACAGATTGCAAACCCGCTGTGAGGCAGAATGTCTTTCCGCATGAGGCTTTCATATTCCAGATTGCAGAATTTTTCACATAACGATTCCTGTATTTGGTATGAGGATATGAATTCATGGGGCAGCGTATAGCAGGATTTGTCACGTAAAATTCACGTGATTTAACGCACATAGCCAATTACTGTGGACACGGTATTAATTAAATCCTTTCCCTGCAGTATGGGCTCTGTGAAGAACAGCTTGTCCCAAACCATACTTCTGAAGCAGAAAGTGAGTTATCTCTCCATGTGACATATTAGTCATCACAAAATCTTTTAATGAGACTTTTAATCAGCATGCTTTGGCTTTTCTTCACCAAAATGTGAGATCTGAAATGTTACCTTAGATCAAATTATTTATTCTGCAAAAAAAGTCCTTGGGGAAACTGAAGGAAAAAATGTTCTCTGCCCACAGATTGTAGTATGTTCCAGGGCTGGGTCAGGACCTGAGGTGCTGCCACATCCCTAAGCAGGAGAAAAGCTCCTCAGACCTCATAAAGGACTCTATGCTACTCTATAAGAGCTGCCTCCCCATTTTGATTCCCAGAGCTGCAGTTGCTTTGGAATATTTAGATGTTGCTGTGAGGATGTTACTCTGTTGGAGGCATTTGCTGAAATTCACCTGCTGAGTTCCTGTGAAGCATTTGACTTAGGGCAGCGTTGGAGCAGGGAGTTGAGGTAGGCCTTTTAAAGCTGATGTGCTACTTATTGGGCTGGCATTTCTTCTGACCTCTCCTAGAGATGAAAAACAGAGTTAGATATTGTGTTCTTCGCCCAACCCCACTGCACTTGCCTCCCCAAAGCAAGTCCCCAGCACAGCTCTCTGTCTTGTGGGTGAAAGCATGTAATTAGACCTGCCTATAAATGATGCCCTGAAAGGATGGGATGCGTAGGTCACACGTGTCAGACTTCCTCCTGATTTCTACCCTTGCTGGGCACTTGTCCCTTACTGAGTCCCTCTGAGAATGGCAGCAATTACACTCAGCCAGCATTCAAGCTCTGCACAGAACGGCTGTGCTGGCCAGAACTGCTTGGTTCCCTGTCTTATCTTCAGTAAGGCTAAATAGATGTAGAAGAGCACTCCTTAGTTAAAGAGCATTTAGGTTCCTTCACTGGTGCTTTGAAATATTTTCCCATCTCTCTATCTGTTAATATTGGCAAGGGCCCGTGTTGGCAGCTTCTTATGCTGCCAGCTTTCATGCTTTTGTCAAAAGCTATTGAGTTGCTCTGCTAAGCTTCAGCTCCTGCTGCCAAATGATAAATGACAACCTCTAGCCTTGTTTTTTGTGGCTGAGGGGGAAATGTCATCGTATCTGAATTTAAAAATCTAGAAACTAGAAAGGAAAATAACTGTTTGTTTATAGTTGTTACAGTGGTAATACTGTGCTGTTGTACTTCTATATGCATATGTTATATACGTGTGGAGTATTGCCTCCTCAAAACTACCTATTAAACTGGTTTAGTTCTCTTCAAAAGCTCCTTGCTGAAGATTATAGACTCTAACTTTTATTCTGAGACTTTGCAGGGAGGAATTCTTCACCACACACTGATCCACATCTTCACTCTGCTTTGGTTTGGGTACTTGGATAGAACTTCTCTGTCTCTCATGCTGTAGGTTTGTTGGTGTGACCATGGATATCCACACGGCCCCTTTTTGGGGTATTTTCTGAGGCAGAGAACTTCCCTTTCTTCAGGTGGTTCTCGGGCAGGGCAGAGGTGGGCCTGTCCTTCCTGCTGCCCTTTCTGCCACCCTCTCCTCCCATAGCAGACAACTGGCTGCCCTTCTGAGCTGGCAGGATCGCACCACAGCTTCACTTCTACTTAGTGGCAGCTCTGGGGAGCTGTGCTATTGATACCAGGAAAATCATTTCCAGAGGTTCTATATTAGTAACGGTTTACTGCTGGTCACAGCCTGGCTCTGGACTTTGCGCCACCTCTGCTGTGGATGCTGTCCTGTAGGGAGAGTTGCTGCTGCTATGCACAGCAGTCTCCAGTTTATTTCCTTTGGGAGAGCTCTCTGGCCGAGTCAAATCCAGCTTTGTGTGCTTTTCTTCATGAGGGAACTAAAAGTGGAGAAGGTGATGTGAATAAGTAAGGCCAAATCATGAGTCAAAGTGAAACCCAGAAGGCCTTGGCTTCTGTGGCTGTTTTCCCTCCTGCTTGAAGGAAGCTGTGAGACGGGTGCCTGTAAGAGGTACTGTGTGCCGAGGGCTGAATAAATGCTGCTTGTGTGCGAGTGAACACAACTTCATCTGTCTGTGATTGATCCACTGAGAACAAGTTCCATGGATGTTCCTGCGGTTAAGTACAGAGCCGGCTTCTCTCCTGCTCTGCAGCTGTGTGGAGCAGGGCAGTCCCACTGCTGGCGCAGCAGACGGAGGAAGCCTGTCCAGGGCTCACAGTGCTGTGGCGACCTTGTAGGGACCACTGGAGGGCTCGTGCCAGGGGAGAAAGAGAGAGGGCTTGTTTGCATCTGCAGAAGCTGTGGGGAGTGAGCTGTGCCACTCCTCTGGGCTCTTTGAGGGATTTGAGGTCTGAGAGACTCGTAAGAAGAAAACGTGTTGCAGTATTAACTGAACAGATGAGGAGTTGTTGGGTTGTTTGCATTCTTGGCCCTGCCCATACAAGGCTATTTCTTTATCCTCTGCCTTTTTTTTTTTTTTCCAAGATGCTTTTGCCTGTTTCCTGGTTTTGTTAAGTAGCAGCATCCAGTCCCGTCCCTGAGCGCACAGTCACGAAGGGTGCTGTGCTATATTTGTGCTTTACGCAATATTTGTGTCAAAAAGCCTCTGTCTAAATAGACCTCATGTCAGTAAAGGATGACCCCGAAACAAATGGTCTGAAGCCCCATATAGCTGCTCTTTCCCTGAAGTGAGTAATGTGAAGCAAATGGAAAAGACCGGTCTTAAATAAGTCAGATCCAGCTCATAAATCTGATTTAAAACATCAATAGCTGAAAATCTAAGCCAAATAGAACATTAAACATGTTAAGAGCACACCACACACACACACAAAAAACAAAAGTCCGGAAACTGGTTCTGTCTTCCATATGGCTTTATCGGAATCTATTATCTGGTATACTGATGTTGTCAGCATCTACATAAATGGACTACAGTGCTCAGAAACATGTGATGAAGCTTCTATCCAAAATTACTTTTGTGTCCTTTAATCCAAGCTGGAAATTCTATCCCTCCTGACCGTCCATCTCAAGATCAAGCACAGCTGTTTTCCCTGCAACTCTGTCTCCCCTTTCCAGCTGGACTTCTGTACTGCTGATTTTTTTCAGACTTTTTATAGGTCTATCTGTAGTGCTTGGACTGTAAGCTGCACTCTACTTAATCACAGGAAAATAATACTCCAAAACTTTGTATGTGCAGAGTACAAACTGAGGAAGTCTGAAAATACAGCTAGAAGATAAAAAGTCAAGAGAAGGTCATTTCACCCCCCAAAAATATGCTCATTGGTATACCTTAATTCAAATAAATTCATGTTGGCTTGGACATGCAATTCTGAAAAGAGCTGAGATGTTTCCTGTGCTTAGTTCAGGAAACAGTACAGTTCTTCTCTGGGCTTAAGATAGCCTTATTTTGGTATCTTAAGTATCTGTGTGCCAACTACCAGTCTGTGTGTGCTACTCAGTCTTACACTGCTAATCAAAATGCATACTAGATTCTTCTGAAAAGGAAATCTGGCTCTTAAGGTGTATGCTGCAATTTCTTAACGTATCAATAATTTATTATAATCTGCTTCTAAAGATAAATGGATGAATTCTAGCCAAGCTATTGGATAGAATGAGTGACACCAGCCTAGCAAGAATTATTTTAGAAAAAAATGTAATGTTTCTTTCACATATAACACAAGGGGCAATCTTGGTGGCACATCTTCAGAAAACCAAGCAGCTTACACTACTTTGATTTGCTTTGATTTGAGGTTCAGGCAGGTGGCCTGACATGGGATTCTCTGAATCGTGAAAGAGGCCAATGCTCTTTCTAGCCGTGATATATTGTGGCAAGATAAAAGTTCTGATTTAGGAGCTGATTTTCAGGAAATTCAATCTCTGTGAGCAGCTCAGGATACAGAGCGGAAGAGTTCAGCAAATCAAAGCTGTATAAAATGTTATATATTAATGCCCATGTCTGGGTTTTAATAATTTACATTAAAAGCATTAGTGGGGCTGCAAAGGGAATTTGCTGCTGGATCCAAGATGATTTCGCAACTCTCCTAATGAAAGAATAGGAACTACTTCAGTTCAATAGCCCTCACTTCTGCCCAATAATTTAGGAGGAAGCAGTGAGGCAGCCCATCACGCAAAGTACAAAGGAATGTATATCCTTGGCTTTTCAGAGGATAGTAAAATAAACTGTATAAAATAAAGAAGTTGCCTCAGACCATATCCATCTGTACTTACTGTCTCCATAGTATGGTTAACCATCTCTCCAGCAGTGATAACAGTTAGGTCCTGATCCCACTGGTATATTTACCCCAAGGCAATGAAATTAAGCTTAATGTGATATTGTTCAAAAAATAATTCCATCTCCCCTTTTCTCCTAGGCAAGAAATATAATTCTGACAAGTGGAGAAGGGTAGGAAAGGGAAATGCACTGTTTTATATAGAATAGCGGTCTGTAAATCACAGGATACCATCCATCTTCCCTGGATGTGTCTGACACTGAATTTCCTGTACTGACCCGTGAACAAGAAATACCTTATCAGACATCCTGAATGTTGCTCCTCTTTGGATCTAATTATGTAATTTGCTACTCAGAGTGTTTCTGTGATACTAACATGTGCAGAGGTTGTAGTAGTTGTGAAACTCATTGAAGATCTCTTTCAAAATTAGTTTGTAATTATGCAAAAAAATAGTTTGAAACAGATGCATGCAGATACAGCGGTGAGGGTTGATTAAAGGTATGGAAGTCATCAGGGTGACATTCGACATTTGTTGGAGACTGTAGAGTTGTGTGACCTTGCTAGCTGCTTTTCAGAAGAAAAATGTTGACTCTTTCCTAAGAAACTGTTCAACTATTCTTCCAGATGTAAATCTAATTAAAATATAAATTATATAGTTTTCTGTTTTGTACAATAACTCCTGCTTCCTCCAAAGTACTTGACAGCAGCTGTCAAGCAGTGGTTTTTCTAAGATTGCCGTGCACTATATGCAAAATTATTTTGAAACCTTTCATTTAGTGTCTACATAAAGGCTGAGCTCATCTGAAAATCTACCTTTGTGTTTATTTAGGGAATTGATGCTGTGCTAGGAGCAGTCAAATATTTCACATAGATAATCCTCATGGAGTCTCTGTGGGTCATCATCTTCAGCAAGAGGCTACAAGGAACAGGGAACAGCCGATGCGTTCTGTAGATGGAGATCAGCACCAAAAACTGAAGAGACACTAGACCTGCATATTTCTCAGAGGTAGGATCTTTCACTATGCTTTTGAGGCTCCTCCTGGCTTTTTTATCACGTTGTCATCATTAGTGACTAGAGTTAATAATTTGTATTGTCTGAGAGTGCTGGAGGAAAGATTTGGCAGAGCAGTGTGATTCACTCTAAGGAGAAATTTGGCCAGCAAGTCATTAAAACACACACACACCCCACAGCAAAACATGTGATGAACCCAGAGCCAAGTATCTCTAGAGGATGTGTAAATAACAAGTAATGGAGAATCAATTAAATGACAGCTGGCCCGTCAGAGTTAAACAACTGAGAAAAGGAAGTTGCCTACAATTCACAGCAAAGCACATGATGAAACAGCAGCACACTCATGACTTCTGGAATCACTGAGCGGGTAATTCAGCCTTTTCAAGCTGCAGTGGTGAATCACCAAGTGTTTTTCTGGGTGTGAGCCTTCAGGGACAACACTGGCTGGAATGGAAGAGACCTCGACAACAAGCACAGATGTGGGGCATTCCTAAAGCAGAAAGGCAGCAGGTCAAAGGACACAGCTAGGATTTACTTGTGGCTGTAATTAAAGAACCATTCGTCAGGCCTCAAGAATGCAGATCCATTACATGTCTCAGACTAGATAGGTGCTGTTAGCAAATGATAATTACATATGCTACCTTCAGTAGAAAAATAATTCAAACTGGAATGTAACCAAGTTGTAAAGGCAGCAGTGACTGGTAAGAACAACCAGTTGATTTTAATTTCTTTGCTGTTCCTATAGGTGAGACATTCAGTTTTTGTTTTGAAGGCCTACGATCAAGATTAGTTTTGTTGCAGTATCATTAAAATCTAAGGAGCAGCATTCAGGATAGACTTGGTTGTCTGTGTGATCACAGAATGGTGATCAAAGAGTTATTAAAACTATAATATTTGAACAAAATGCTAAGAAATTGTAACATGCTCCAGCATCTCTGAAGTGAATACAAGCTTGTGACTGCACAGTAAGTGTGCATATCTGCGTATCTTTGTATTCATTAACTCTCCATGCTAATCTATAGAATAGGTTACCCTGTAATATTTTAAGGACCTTCAAAATTAAGTTGTTGAAAAAGCAAATGAACAAAGCCAAGCTGAACAGCTGGCACATCAACAGTGCTCCCGAGCTCCAGAAGAACAGGCATCCCTATAGAAAGCAGGCAGAGGAATTGCTCCCTGACTGATTGTCTCCTGCTGAACTTTGATTTATTTAGGAGTCTCCAGAGCACCAAGTCATGAATGCACTCCTTGGACATATCTCTTTGCTATAGTACTCCTTAATTGTGATGGCAGCCAGTGCCTGGTAGGCTTCATTGCTGTAAAGGAGGGCTCGATTCTCATGAATTTCCACGACTTTGCAGCTGACAGAAGCTCCTGTTGTCTGGGCAGAGCTGCCATCCATGCAGCATGCCAGGTCTATCACGAGGGACGTCCAAGTTTGAAGGACAGTGAAGGGAAACTGTGTTCAAGCTTCAGAAATCACTGCTGCCATTCACTGTTACAGGAATTATAAGAAGTCAGAAAATACAGAATTTATCCCTACATACCTCCCAAGCAACCGTGTAGGAGGGGCCACAGACAGCAGCCAGTCTAACTCTTGAAGCCTTCTGCAAAACTGATTGTTTTAAAGGGCAATCAATTTAAATTGTGTAAAAAAGATCTCTCTCTCTGCCTTTTGACGGGCAATGGCTACCTGCTCATTGTACTGAAACCTGTTCCCACCACTGAAGAGAATCCATTGGCCCAGCAACATACAAAGCTTGATCCAAAGCTTCTCCATGGTCAGTAAAGGCCTGCGTGTCGGGAAGACCGCAATCATTTTTAATGATGACAAGTTGTAATTAAGTAGTACATTATCCTCCACCTTGTGAAATTCTCTTTAAATATTTTCTTCTTGTGCCCAATGTGTCATTTACATTAATTAACACTTTTCTCTTTGTGAAATTACACAGTGCAGCCCCTGTATGTGAACCAAGATTTTCTGGGATAAAATTAATGAGATTTTCTAGTGTAAGTATAAATCATGCAAGATATTTTTGGCTGCAAAAAGGTCCACATAATGTTTAGGCTTTAGAAATCAAGATGTAGAGTGTAGACCTGGGTATGGTTTAGGAGTACTCGAGCAGTGTCAGTATAGTAACTGAACAGAGTCAGCTCAAGGATTCCTTTCCTCACCAGCCTCTAACCAGTGTAACATAACAAGCCCCAAACAGCTCTATTTATGAAATCATAAAAAAATGGAAAATGAGACATAAAAGAAAATGCAAAGAGGCAGCGTGCAACTTCCTGAAGCTTGAGAAAACTTAAGAAGTGTTATTTAGTCTTGACCAGCTATTTAAGCATAAGAAGAGATTTTCTGCAGTCAGAAATTCTCTCAGGTTTGGTAAATCTCAACATATACATTCCATCAGCTCAGGCAAAGCCAGAAGTGTATGCAGCATGGCAGAAGGTTTTCCTGATGAACAAGTAGCATTTATTTCACAAATATAATATTGCTTTGTTTTAATCTTGTATAGAACAAAAACCAGGCTGAGTTTTAAAAGCCTCCTTAAGAAATTGTTACTGTAATATTGTAAATGTCCTTCCTTTGCACTTGAGGACAGGGAAAATAGCATGGGGAGGCTGACTCTGCCCTCATGTGATTCTCCCTCTCTTAGATGACCCAAGATCAAAAAGTACTGCCTCCTACCCTGGTACCTGCCCTAGCATTTTCAGTGACAAGAGAGCACCTGGGAGTGTAGTCTGTGTGGAGACAAGCTATTGGTCAAAAGAGGTGGCTGGAAGGGTGGAGCTGATACAGGGCTCTTTATGCATGTGCTACAGTTCCATGGTTAAGCCACTCTTCATCTTGTAGCACTTGGAATTTAACAGTCATTTTCACAATATTTTTTGCCCATTTTGAAATTCTGCAGTCCTCAATAATATGATTTTTTTTTGTTTGGAAAGTGAATCAATCCATCAGCATCATAAAATATTACGTATTCCTACCGTGCATTAGAGTATGTTTCCTTCAAAGACCTGGCTAATGATTTTCCTAGGTCAGAACTAGAGACTCTGATTCACAGGTAGCCTCCCTGCACCCCTATTTCCTCGTGTTCAATCCAAGCATTCTAGTTCACTGACATCTGTACTGACATCTGGATGCTGGACAGCAAGAAGTGGTATGTGGGACCAGCTCCTCCACCCAATGGAACTACAAATGTCACAGAGAAAAGACTGCACAGACAGAATTTTGATTCCCTACATGGGATCTGCAATTTTGGGTGATGCTTAAGGTAGTTCTCTTTTTTTGTTTTTCTCCTGCTCTCTCATTTTTACGCTTCTTTTCACAACTAGATTTTACCCCCAGGAGATGATTTGATGTTTTAATGCCATTGGTCTTTTGCCTATTTGATCTGCAGAGGTGCTGAAATCAGCAGGCTACTGCTGGCTTTTCCACATAGGTCTCATATTACCCTGTGTACCAAGCATCTGGGCTGGGCAGTATTATCCTTATTCATGTTGATGAGTAATTACAACACTGACACAAGTGGAGTAAACACCAACCTTAGCAAAGGTTGAAAAGTCTCATGCGTACCTCTGCACTTGTGTTAGCTATCAGGAAACTGTTCTCTAACCTCCTAGCTGAGTGGAGTCAGCTAAAACACCTATCAGCCACTGTGGAAGGGTAGTGGACTGACAGCATGAGGTTGTTAGATTCCTTGTGTTGTGTTGCGATGTCCTGTAGCCTCAGGAGAACACTCTCCAAAGCCCAAAACAAGAGACTTCCTCTCAGATGTGAAAAATACTGTGTCAAGGCCAAGTGACTTCTTTCTCATCTACCCTCCTGCAGAGCTTGTCCCTTAGATGAAAATTTGCTTCCACATTTTTAAAACTCATTAATTTTTTTTCCTTGGAATATGTTATCAAAGAGGTGGATGCATTCAGAATGGATTTCAATCAATTTCTCGTTTGCCTGATAGAGTATTTGTTTTTATTTGTTAGTTTCCCCCTGAAAGAAAAGAAAAAAACAAGCAACAACAGCAACAAACAGGAAAAGAAAACACCAATCTCAAAACAGCAACAAAAGGCATTTTTTTTCTCTGCCCAGTTTAGGAAGACAGATAATGTTTAAAAAGATGTGAGCGAATCTGTTCTTAACACCCCCACCCCAAACAAATTAATCATACATGCTGGCTTAAAACAGGTTTAACATATCTCTGAGATTAGGATCAGTCTTTGTCTCTTCCCTAGCCTGGTTGCTTTTAGATGTGACCTCCTTTTCTCATCCAGACACATGCTCTTTGTCTGCTGGGACCGCTCTGCTTTAAATGCATCCTGACAGTTACCTTGCTTCTCAGTCACTCCCAAAGGACCAAGACTATTCCAACTGGTTTCCTCAGACTATAATTAGCTGCTTCTCTCTTTTCCTTCAGTTTATAATTGACTTATGCAGCTTTTCTCCCTATTTTCTGCAGTCTCATCCCCCATCCTGTCCTGCTTTGGAATATATGTGAAAGGAAACACTACACTACGGGACTAAAAGCACATTGTTTAATGAAGACAAAAATACCAAATTTTATAGCAAAGAATCAATATTTTCTTCCTTTCCCATTAGGCTGCAACGTATCCTCTTGTTACCCAAAATACACATTGCCTGCTTGTTACTGAAATACAACATCCTTTTCATTTTTCTAGTCAATATTATTTCCTTGTTTATTTTTGTAGACAGCACACTGTGTTTTCCTTTCTTGCTCCATTATAGTCCTCTCCCCTATGGCAAAGTAAATGTATATTAAGTTTTCATCTCTGTTTCTGTCAGTAAAGCAGCTTCTGAAAATGTAAATCCAGAAGCAGTTCTCCCACATTCAAAGATTTAACCTAAGATGTGACCTCTTGGCTTATAATGGATTTGAAGCCAAGAAGTCCCCAAAATCTTACAAGCAGAGAAGTTTTCTTACCAAATTTCCATGTCAACGTCAGAGATATTACTGTTTGTTTAGTGGAGTTTAGTGTCAGTACTTAGTTTTAAGCTTCCCCCAAAAGAAAAAAATCTTCTAACAACCAGCTCTGCAAATTTAAGAAACCCATCTTAGTTAAAACAAATTATGCATCAGCTTTTCAGCTCTTCTCTGCTCAATTATGCAAGTCTCAATGCTTGGTTCACAAAAAAAAAAAAAAAAGACTGAAAGGCTATTTTAAGGAATTTCATGTGTTAGTTTATCCAAGCTTTGAAATCAAAATGTGGGGATTATTAGCATTCCTTTGTGATTTAACACAAATGTATTCCTGTCTTTTTAGAAAAGTATTCCTTGGAAATTACTGCAAAGGAGAACATTTTACAAAATAATTTTCTAGCCTTTTTGATAGGCTTTGGCAAGTATACTGTTATCTATGGAACTGCATTCCATGGATATGCAATATAAACAAACATTCAGTTTGTTAAGCAATTCAAACAGCAATTTGGAATTAGTATGGAAGCATAGCAACCAGTTCTTTTGATGATTTTTTTTTTTAAATCTTTTTAGCTTATGACATTTTGTAGCTCACCTGTTCAATCTGCTAATGAAAGCAAAAGTCCAAGTGGAATATAGCAGTTTGATATTTCAAAATAGGAAGGAGATGAAAGCAGGAAAAAAAACAGTGAAATTCCAGACCTTCCAACAGAACAGAAAGAATGATTTCCAAAATTCCTATGAATTAGATATTTGCAAAAGCTCTGAATAATTGAAGACAAGAGGATAGAATTTTCCTCAGAAGAGAATGTTTCCTCTTCAGTAAGTTATAAGATGCTGACTTTTTTTTTTTTAATTAGAGAATCTGAGTGTGTACATTTCACAGAAAGCAGATGTAAAAGAAATTAAGATATTGTTCATTCAAAAAAAAAAAAAAAAACCAAACCAACAGTTCTTTCATTTAAAAACTCAGGGTCCCATTGTCAAAATCCTAAAGCCTACATAACTGCAGTCACATCTGAGTGATTTGGGCCTCACACTGCACGTTCAGAATGACTGCAGATCATTCAGCCTTCAATGCAGGTACCCAAAGCAGTGTGCCAAACATAGGACTTACACCGTCCCAAGTCTTAGTCTTAAGACTTAGTCTTGAGAAACCCAAAATCATTTCCATGCTTCCTTCTTGTCTGTATCAGTTGGACTGCAGGTCTGAACTCTTTCACGCGCTGAATCCAACTTCTCCACCTAGTCTAAGGGGTTACTGCATGTTTATATACACCGATTTCCAATTTAATTGCCCTAGCAGAACAGTAGAATAAACACGCACTTAAGTTCTCTGAAGCTACAAATTACAGGCTACACAAATCTTACTTATTTCCTCTCTACTGCACTATAGGAAATCTGGTTCCTTCTTTTCTGCTAAGATTTTGCCCTGACTCAGACTTCAGCCAAACAAGAACTGGCCCAAGTAGCCAGAGATAGAGAAGATGAATTTAAGATACAAGAAGATGGAATACATGAGGAATACAATGGTGAGTAAGCAGTGACTGTTGTAACTCTAGATAACTCAAGGATGGCTTTATCTGCCTATTGACTAGACTTACGTTGTTCCAGGCAGTACCTTAGAAAGCTGGGAGCAGTACAGAGAACAGCAATCAAGCAATCAAGGACTGACATATAAAAGCAAGGAATGTTTTCTTCAACAGATGAGGTGTTGGGTAAATGGGGAGCTGATGTATGTGGTGAAATAGAAGCTCCCTATATCAGAATCCCCAAAACAAAGTGAATATCTGCTGAAATTCAGAGCCAGTATATACAAAACCAATGAAAAAAAAAATCTGAATTTCTACATTTGAAAAACTCAAAGATTGCTCTCCTTTGAGAAGAATTAGTTTTGTACAACTGCAAAGAACAGCCATCTGCCTGGTGAAAGAAAGGAAGTGATGACAAACAAGCAGTACGGCTTCCCAAATACAAATAGCAAAGAGGAAAATAAGGAAAAAGTCTTTATTAATTAGCATTATCTAGAGGAATTTCTGGTAGGTAGATTGCAGTTAGCTGAACAGGAAACCAATTAGGATATGAGCACACATCATTTCTTCGTTGAAGAAACTTTCTATGGAAGATTTGTATTAAGAGTGTCCAAATTGTGGTACAGGAACACAAAGGTGGAATCAACGTGCAGAAAAGACGCACCACTTTCTACTTTTATTTTTAGATGACCTTCTGCCCCTAATACATCAGGGCACTTCCCGATGCACTGCTGCCACAGCCAGCTGAGGACAAGCCTTAGGGAGCAAAGTGCAGCAGCAGTAGAATGCTGCCAGGCCCCGGCACTGCCCTGGCTCAGGCCATCTCTGTGTCAGCACAGTGTCATCAAACAGCCATTAATCTACTGCTGCTTTAAAACACAACTGCATCTCCCCTCCTCACTTGCATGGCTCACTGAAAGCCCACAGCAGAATCTGCTAGTTCAGCTTTCCCAGTGAACAGAACAATCAGCTTACTCTGATACTGCAAAACCTAGCTTGTGCTAAGAAGGGAGGGAAAATAATAGATGCTCTTAGCTTACCCTGAACTGCCTATTTGTGTTCACGTTGCAGAAGCCAACTCGTAAGGACAGCAAATATGCAAGGTCAGTTATTTTTGAAACTAAATCTGCTGGTTATTGAAGATACCTGAAGAAGGCCTGCTGCCAGGAAAGCTAAGGGAGCAGGCCTCTGAATGAAGGAAGCACGTCTTCCTATCACACACAGGGAACAGCTTTGGATCCCGGAGGAACAGCCCTTCAGCTGAAGTTCCTCTCTGCCTGTTCATCATCCTCTCCCAGATCACGTGACTGAGAGTCTGGAGAGTTCAATCCTATGAATCATCTGACCTTGAGGATAAGCCTGCCATTACAGCTGCTTTTGTACAAGGATGCTTCAAAGCAGCTGCAGCCTGAAAAAAGCCCCAAACGGTTGCTGCCAGCTAGGTCAGAGCCGCTGTTCAGCAGGGATCACTGGGGACTGCAGGCACAGGGTCACCACTGGCAGAGGTGGCCTGAAGGTGAGGCCATGGCTGGGCTTCCACATGCTGGATAAAGCAGCTCAACAGATTGGAAATCCAGAAACACTAGCATGAGGGAGAGCCTTGATTTTGGTCAGTGTTGCAGCTGAAGCACCAACATGGGGCAGTGTTGGTAACAAGGGCTTGACTGGCATGCACAGCAACATGCAACCAATTCAACAACTAAAGCAATATTATGGGGAAAACTCCTGCTATCTGGAAATGAAATGAGCAAATACATTTCTTCAGCCTGAAGTCCCCAACATGCCTTGATAAGGGCAAAAAGAAGTGATACTTTTAGTTTTGAAAGGGGGACAGCCAGGCAGAGAGCTTGCAGTTGTACTGCTCACAAGTATCGGTTCAAACTGTGGGGGGAAAAGGGGTAAATATTAGCAGGTTTTCTGCTTCACTGCACTGTGATCAAGGCTTAGTTTTTTTGTGTGTTTTTTGTTCTTTTGAATGTCAGATTCCAGTCCCATTTCCTATTTCATTTGTTACGATAACTTTAAAAGAGTATCCTTTCAATTTAATTCTTCTACATCATTGTCTATAGCAGCAGTATTTTAAATCTTGGACTGATGTAGCAATGACTGGCAAAAGGCAGCAAGTTCACTATGAAGAGCCCCTACAGGGTAAACCCTTCACTGCAGACAAACCAAATGATGTCATGTAATGGAAAAAAAGGGACATCTCACAGGTAATCACATTGCTGTGAGGTAATTAAAGTTCATCTGCTAGTTGGATGAGATAGGGCTTTTTATATCTTCACTGACTATTGCTTGTGTCAAGACCAGCTGTGTTCAGTCTTCCTTTTTCCAAACAACAAAAAGGAGTAGAGCTCAGAATAATAAAAAAAAAGGCTTTGTGTGGCTAACCACAAACAAGACACATGACTGAGTGCTGTATCTGTTACATCTCTCTCAAGTTGGAAAACTTTGGACAAGGCTATTCTGTAAACTTAAAGGGGAACTCTCAATTCACAGAATGCATTTCTTGCTCCCTACTGAATTAAGTTTTAAATTTTACTACTTGTCCCCCAGATTCAGAAAATCTGCACTTTGGAAAGGAAGCTGCAGAATTTTTCTCTGTCTGCTTTCTTTAACCTCTGTGCAAAAGTCAGATTTCCTGGAAATTTTTGCAGATTTTTGGACAGTTGCCCTTACAGGAGAAATAAAACCACCCCTAAGGCTGCTTTTGGTAATTCAATGAAGAGAACTATCAGCTAGTGTGAACGAAGATATGAAATGCTTACATCCCAAAGGTATTTTTTTTTTTTAGCTCTGGTAATGAATGAAATGCTTGCGTAGACTTGGTAGTAATAGCGGATTGTCAAAAGGATTCTACAACTCCTGTAAGGAGTCTTGGAACTGTTAAATATAAGTTCAGCACTCCTCCTAATGAATTGTCCAAAGTGAAATGCTTTTTATTTTTTTTTAAATCCAGATTTGAGTCAGTACTTATAAACAATTTCTTAGATACTTAAAATTTTCTGACCAGCCCACAGTCGCATAATTCCTCAGTAGCAATGCAAGGTATGCAGACTACAAAGCCTGCTTTGTAGACGATCATCTTGCCAGAGGCTTTACTTTTTTCTTCTGTTGTACAGTATTATCTCCTTACTAGGATAGCATGGCTTTTATTGGCTGTGACTTTAAGATACAAAGTATGGTAAAAAGGAACCTCAGGATTCCAAGTTCATTTTTCAAGATAGGAAAAACTATATAAAAGGAGTACATCTAGTTACACAATAATGAAATTCTCGAAAGCTACTACTTTTTTCTTTATTCCTTTTTGAGTTTGTCTGGGCTAGATTATGAATTGGAGAACTAACATGGGTTGACATGAGAGAGAAACTTACATGGACTGGAAAGAGGCTTCACAACTCTTTCTTTAGAGAGACAAATAGTCACAGATTCTAGATACTTTTCCCTGCTAAAGAAAGCACAGATGAACAATAGCTCCTAGAAATTGTTACTTTGCATTTGCTTTGTGCTTGGCCTATGTGCATTTAATGTGCATGTGAATCCTGGGAGGTAGATTGCTCTAGAATTTCTTTCTATGGAGCACTTTCATTGTCTAGTATTTCTAAAGGAAATAGCAGTCACGGAGTGATTTAAGGGGTAATGGACAATAGGGCCTGGTTCAATCTTTTGGTCATCTTACCATAAAAATGCCACAGTACTGCATGTGCTGTGCATGGGAACATAGCCAGCCAGTGTGCCACACAATCATGGGTGCCACTGCTCCCACCGTGATAGCTCAAATCCCAGAAGAAGAGGGCTCAAATCCCTAATGTTAGCCCTGTAACCCTCTGCAGCTTTCTTCTCTATCTGTATCTTCAAGACAACTAGCAATCAGAAGGAAATTTGGGTTCTATCCTCAGCTTTTTAAAGGATCTCGTGTATGTGCACAGTCAGCTGGAGAACAAAGAGCAACTCCATCATTCTCCAGAACTCTTGCACCACAGCAGGAGAAAATGGAAATAAGCCACAGGCATTCAGCACTCCTGACAGACAGAGCCAGCAGTGGTAAGAATCAATAGTGCTGATGGTGCCTCACTTTTGCTGAGGTCAGAAAACAGCATATTTGGAAACAGCGTACTTGTACTTCTTGAATATTCTCTCAACTAAAGCATATTCAAGTTTTCAAAAAAGATGAGTTCAAAACCTATTGAGCATAGCAGTCATTGCATTGAGACCCAAATGAATACAAAATATTAAGAAAAATCCAAATGCAGGCCAATAGAAGTGTACGAAATGCACATACAGCAGTATATATATACATGGTATGCTAACAATCAGTGGACAGGCCTAAAAGGAACATAAAAATTCAGAATGATACTTGTGTCAGGTGGTTCACGTTATCTGTTCCATTCCTTAAACAAAAAAGCCTGGGTTTTTAAATATCATGTACTTCAAAGCCTATTCTATGTAACCAGCTTTAAAAAAATAAAACAAAAACAGCTCTCAGTGTCCAACAGCATATTGCAAAACCATTTTGTTTCCCATCCTTTTAATTTCTTTCTTTTTTTTTTTTTTTTTCTTTTTTTCAGGGTATCCTTCTTTACCTCTTAAGCAGTCACCGATTGTTTTCATGGGTTTTTGAAAAAGAAAATTGAATCCAGGAAGTCCAGCACCAGCATGATTTAAAACTGTTGACTTTTACAAAAATGTGTTAAAAAACCCCACATCCCTCAGAGCACAGAATTTTAGCTTAGCACAGCACTTTCCCCCAGTGTGAAGAAAACAATGCATTCATACGCAACACAAAGCCAGTTTTAGCTGTGTATTTATTAAAAATATCATGATGTCAAATCAGGACTTATTAGAAAAATAACAACATAGTATGTCAGGGTTCAGATAATGGCAGTGTTTCATTGCCAGCTCTCAGGATACAAAACCCTGAAGTCCAAAGCAAATGTACAAAGTACAGGTTTTCTCAGAACTGCTTATTCAGGGACGATTTCTGAGAACGAAAAACTGAAAGGAATTTTGGTGCAATTCTGGGTACATTTTTCTATAGCAGCTTTTCAAGCTGGGGAAGTCCTACCCTAACATTCTACCGTATTTCAAGATAGGCTAGTTTCATAGTGACCTTCCAGCCCCAGGTGCAGAGTACTGTTTAAAAGGATCTGCCACAGAGAGTTCCAACTAAATGAGTTTGGGACCTTTATGGTCAAAGACTCAGACCATAATATAAAGGAAAATAATAACATTTTTCCTTGGAATGTTTCAATAGGTATTTTTTTCATATGAAATTTGCAGATGATGGCACATTGTACAGAGGTATGCATACTGTTTCCAGCTGCTCTCCTGTTGCCTGCGCTCTCTGTGCAGCTAACCTTAGGTTTCATGTATAAGGCTACTCCTATTATTTTCTGTCCAATTTTGGAGAGGGAAGGACAGAGGAAATAGGACAAAGCAATATTTAATTCATAATACTATCTGGCAAACATCAAAGAAATTGTGTTAACTCCTGTTTAAAGAAACTCTGGTCAGCTGGGAGGAAACACGATGCCTGAAGAACCTGTTGGGGAGTTACGTGAAAACATGCATGCATGGCTTCTGAAGATAAAGAATACCCTACTGTCATTTTTTATCTCCAAGTTAAGCCGTTACTTAAACACTTCATTTGAGGGCTTCAGAAAATGGAAATCTGTGCCCATTTTTATTTAAACAAGAAGCATATCAGGTGATAAAGTTACACATGATGATTAAAAAAGGAGCAGAAGAAGTATGAAATTTCTTTGTAATTAATTAACCCCTTGTCATTGTTAGGTTTTCATGATCAATTAGTAGTTACAATTGGTTTTCATTCCGTAGCTAACAGCACAGAACATGGAGCTAACCTTGTTCACATCTCATCGATAGCCTCTCAACGAGGAAGGAAGAAAAATCACTGCTCACTTCATGAAATACCTCTGAAAATGAAGGCCTGGGACAACATGCTCTCAGTACGTCTCTTACTGAGATTTTGACACTTATGTGTTTGACATTCTGCTGTTCCATTTGCAAAGTTGATGCCACTTAGTTGATGAAAGGTAATGAAATTGTTCAATGAAATGAATACTGAAAAATTCAGTAAAAATAGCCTTTATTGCTAACTCATCAATGCACAGGGATGACCCAGGAAAGATGGGTGATACTGAAAAATTGGTAAATTCCCATGCATTACCTGAGTAGTGCTAAGAGCAGAACCTGCTAGCAGGGAGAAATCCAAGGTGCTCCAACTCAAGGCATGCCTGAGGACAGCAGCTTAGAGACATGCAAGTCATAGTTCTCCCCCTGGATGGTTTTCTGCACGAAGGTTATCTAAATAACACTGTTCTGTTGTTTTGTTTTTTTTTTATCGTTCCCCTCCAGGCTTGCTGAAGTCAGCACAGCCTTGTATGACAAGGACTGACTTTCAGTTGATGGTGAAACTACAGGCAGGCCTTGCCCAGCAGAGAACAATTTTTGGCAAATATCCTTTCCCAGAGTTCATCTTTAATTTTAAAAATTGTATAGCACTTGGTGGGAGCTTTTCACTTGATTATGGTCTACAACAGATCTCTTCTCAACGAACTCTGTAGCAGCAATTGTTCTTGGAAAATGATGCAGACAGGTTAACAACAAACATACATAGTTGTAATCTATAGAGAACATATTTGAAAAAAAAAGTAACTTATGCGCTCAGTAAAAGATTTTATTTTGTTGTTGATTCTTTTTGTTTTTCTGAGGTCGAGATATTTAACTATTAAAGCCTTTGTTGGGGCTTTGTTACAAAGTGAATAACGAGCCAATTGTGTTTCAAAGCTGATGAGCTCCATGCGGAGCCCTCTGTTTCCAGCCTACAGAAATGCCACTAAGACTTCTTGTATGTCTAGAGCTAAGCAAACATCCAGTCTTAATTAATTAGGACTCAGCTTGGTAGCAGAAAATTAACAAATTTGGAAAATTGGAAATACTAGGTGACTACTACTGGCTATTCATTGTTATTTGACCCCTTGTGTTAAGCAACAATAAAGCTTGCAGTAGGAAGAGATGCATTTATTTGTAATCCAAAGTGATTCCTAAGAACGTCTTTGTTAATGCAAGAATCAACGGCAATTAATTGTGAACAATACTGGAAAGAATACATCAAAATAATAGTTCCAGAACATTCTTTCACCTGGAAAGAAATGTTAGCATTTCCTTCATCCCTAAAACTTGTCAAGCAAGAATTATTTTTATGAGTAGTTCACAGTGGAAAACTATAAACTGGAGATTTTAGGCATATACAGAGGCTGAATAAATTGTGGCTTTGTTCCTTACTCCCCAGGTGGCCAAGCAGTGTTTGTTAAAGCACGCTGGTTAGCAGCTGTAAATGAAGCTCTTCTGGCACTTGTCCTGACCACAGGTAAAGAATAACAGGCTCCAAGTGATGTGAAAGCCCCAGGTTTATTATAGATCACATAGAAAAACATAACATCAGGTAAATGGAGAAAGGGTGCTTCACATACCTACCTGCTGGCCAGCTCTAAATAAGGCAATGGTGGGTCTCTTGATTTCAGACCTCCGTTATTTTTATAAAATCCAAGGTTTCCTTAACTATGCATTGGTCCTACAAAATGTGGCCGCACTTTAGCCCCTATCTTTATCAGGTCTAGTCCATCAGCAGGGCCAAGGAGTTTCCTTGAGCAGGGAATACCTATACCTGCACATTGCTTAACCATTAGCTACCTGGCTAATTCACTTTTAAACCACTCCAACAGTCTGCTGACCAGAAAAATCTGCTGTTCTGGGAGCTAATCTAATCCTAAACAGGTGGGCTTACTCCAATCAGCAATCAGTCCAGGCTCTTTTTCCTTGCTAGCACTGTGGACACAACTATGCCACCTTTAAACTGTAGCAAACTTAGATGGCGCTTCTGCATAGAATCTCTATCCCAACAGCTTATTATGTGAAGAAGGAGTTCATACAAGCAAACATTAATATGTTTTGCTCTGTCATCTAAAAGTTTCCATTTTCTGGCTGTAAAAATACCAGAGACAAAATATTTCTATAGAATCTTAGAATGGTTTGGGTTGGAAGGGACCTTTAAGATCATCTAGTTCCAACCCCCCTGCTATAGGTAGGGCCACCTCCTTCTAGACCAGTTTGCTCAGAGCCCCATCCAGCCAGGCCTTGAATGCTTCCAGGGAGAGGGTATCCACAACCTCATTGGGTAAGCTGTTACAGTGTCTCACCACCCTCACAGTAAAGAATTTCTTCCTAATATCTAACTTAAATGAGTAAGTCCCAATTTCATCCAGGAAGCAAGTGGGCTCGTTTCTATCCTGGCTTGGAAGCCCCTTCTCCCAGCCTTCTTCCCACCGCTCAGCCAGACTTCTGCTGGGTTGTTCTCTGCACAGTATGGGGTTGGAGTGGAGACTATCTCCGCACTCCTTGTACTAAAGTCTGCAAAAATCCTCACTAGGTCACCTCTAAGACCAAATTTCAGTGTGCTGCATTGAAAATATTATTATCAAGAAAGTTAAGGACCAGGGACCCTAAGCATAAAAAGGAAGCAGGGCTTCAGAGAGGTTTGCTCATGAAGGGCGACTGAAATAGATGAAATACCAAGCTGGGAGCAACCATGCAGCAGCAAAACTGGGCCTCAAATTAAAGGCAGTGTTGCAAAAGCATGCTGTGGGTTGCATGCACTGCTGTTGTGAGGAATAAAAACTTGGAATCACTGTACACATTCAGTGAATTATGGAGAAGTTAAAACCTGAGGTAATGACATTTGAAAACTTCTCTAATTAATCATCTGAACCATCTGAAAAATAGTGGTGACTGCTCCAGGTTCCTCTCAGTTCCTCACCCACACTCTCCATAGAAACTATTTCACTTGTTCTATTTAAATGGAATTTCTTTTTCCTACTTAAAAAAACAAGGATGTATTTTTCTCTTTTAATAGAGCTCCCTCCCTGAGAAAGCATACCACTAGCAGAGGAGAGGTTTGTAATTTCTACAGGTAGGGAAATATGGACATAAGAAGCTGAGCAGGATCACAACCTCCCTTTTAGAAATCTCCTTGGCAAACCTAGCAATCTCTTCAGGAGATTAGTCTTGGTAAGACACCACGTACACTTGGCAGAGATGGTCCATGAACCTTGTATAACTTTTGCCACCTGATTTCCTCCTTGCCCTTTGTTTTGGTTTCCCATTACACCTTCCCCAAAGCTGGTAACTGAGTTATTGTTTGTGAGATATTGGCAGAGTGACAGCAATGGCACAGACCCTGGCTGGATTCTTAGGGCCATATCCCTGCTGCTACGCACCAAGGCCCGGCAGTACCAGTGCCACCAGAGACATGTTCTGTCTCGGTGAAAGCTGCAGAGTGAGCCCGGCAGAGTGGAAATTCCTCTTTTTGCTGTTTAGAATCTTTGTGCAGAGGAAACCGAGGGATAACGACTCCAAACAGATAATGAAAGAGTTCTGCAAGCTTTTCAATGGCCTCTGACGGCCGGAGCAGTGCTGCCCGCGTCTTCTACACCGCGGGGCACTCCACAGCCCCGGAGCCGCCCGGCACCAGGAAAAGGAATTACAGGCAAAACCCAATCGAAACGTAAAGGCGCTGCAGGCCCGGGGCACAGGGGACCCGCTCGCCCTCGGGGTCTGTCCGGGGCGGCTCCCCCCCCGTAGCTCTCCCTCCCCCCCAGCCCTCTAGGCGAAAGGGGGGGCAAAGCGGTCCCGCCACTGCCCCCGCGTGCCGCGCAGGAGTGCAGGGGCTGCGGGGAGAGGGCACGGCTTCGCCGCCACACCAGCCGCCGCCCGCCCAGCGCCGGGCCGGCTGCTGAGCCGCCCAGCGGCCCCCAGGCGGCGGCGGCGACCGGGGGAGGTGAGGTGGAGCCGCCTGCGCGGCCCAGCGGCGGCGGGCGGGCCGGACGCGGCGAGCGAGCAGCCGCGGGCCGCGGCGGGGAGGGCAGAGCGGCAGCCG